>NC_047112.1:98267680-98532680 GCF_902500255.1 Thalassophryne amazonica | reverse complement strand
TGAGCGTTGTTCTTCTCCAGGAGGTTTTTATCACAGCGGCCTTGAAGTGCAGCTGTGTTTTGGGAAGGCGAATGAAAATCCAGATTAGCAGACGCCTGAAAGATTCCACAGTCTGAGACAGAGTGGCTTTCAATACATCTGAATTAGGAGAGGAGATGTGGTCATTACTGACGATCAATGCGGTTTTCTAGTGCAGCCATCCTACCGGAGATGGTATCCAATGCGCGGTTAACACCCGCCGACTGAGCTGACACTGCCCTTCTAATCAAATCAATCATGTGGGGCAGCCTGGATGGGCCAATTATTGCCGCTTCCACTTCCTTAATTTTCCGGTAAACCAGCACTATGCCCGCTCCACACAGCAGGAACCCGGTCACCACCATGCCAAATATATACACATCTTCGATGTCCTCCACAGACAGCGTGTAAAGGCACATGACTTTCCATTTCCTCCAACTGTCCATCACGTAACCCATCGCATGTGTCCCGGCAGGACAGGTCGGGTCCTCAGCTCCCGAGTGTCTTGTAGAAAAAATAGTGTCAATTGCGTTCAGAGACCACTTTAACAAATTCCATTTTTGCTGTTTCCAGAAGAGCAAAGCTGGCAGCCTCACAGACAACACGCCACAGAAGCAGGAAAGATAAGGAGGGAGGGAGAAGAGAAAAATGCGACCGTCTCGGCCGAGAGCAAGGAGGCAAAAAAATATATATAAATATATAAAAGAGTTAGACTTGCGTCTAACTCTTTGCCCTTCTCATAGAATCCAAATGCTTTCCAAACTTTTGATTTTAGGTTGGAAAATGACATGTAAATCCTGTTTGTGTTGTCACATGTTGGCTCAGTTATTTATTTATTTTTAATGAAGCAGGCAATACTACAGTATTCACCATACTGAGATATCCCATAATCCCTTGAAAGCCAGAGTCGCTGCAATCTAAACATGTAATTTTTTATGCCTTTCATCACATTAATAAGAGATTGCAGCATGCATGAGACCCTGAACACTTGCCAAAACAAATATTCCAAACATTCCGTGTCTGCCTACGTTTAACCTGCGCGGAACGTCATAAATGCAAACCGAATTTCAGACATCTTATATATATATGTATATAAGCAAGTAATAAGCAGGTGTTAAAGAGTAAACATCACTTTCCCCCGCAATGATATGAACAGGAAGCGACAACCTGAGCTTCTCGCATGTTTACATAAGACAAACACAATAACAATGTCTAAAAAACCAGATAATATATTCACAAGAGTTTTAGGCACAATATACAAAGAGTATTATGTTGTGATGTTATTGCTGTTGTCTGTGTGCTACAGTTAAACTCCAGTATTAACAGGCCGAGTCAACGCAGTTCTCAGTGTTAATGACATCTCGCAGAGCAGCAACTTCTCTGAAATTTTACAAGATTTTGCAGGATTTTAAACCTCAATAGGGCGCATGGGACAAATGTTGCAAGTCTCACTCTGACCTTTGAATTTCTATGAGCGTTTGAAGACACTATGTGAAAATGGCAGCTTCACAACTTTAAATGGTCCGTCAACCGGTTCATAGAGCATTTAAATTGATCCAGGGATCCATGTATGATGTTCTGACTGGGTGACTCTTATGCTCCTAGAAGTTAAGCCCCTTTCACACCGGGCCTGCTTCGAGTTGTTTCATGTGGCATCTTGACGATGCAGGAATGGCTGTGTTAGGTACGCGCACCAGGTGAGAATGCAGCGGAGGATCTGCAGGCAGTCTGGCTGCAGCCAGAGTGTGCACTATGATTTCTCTTCCAGTTTATATTTGTTCTTGTGCAGGGCTGCAGGTCTGCGCTCTGATTTCTGGTATAGATTATCTTTCTTCTTTTGACCGCAAGCTGCGCGCGTGAACACGTGTTAATGAAGCCTCCGTGAGTAAATGTGGAGATGTCTGTAGTTATACTTGATGTGGACATGTCCTGTCTCTGGCAATCAGTCTGTGAGCAGGACGTATGTCCTCTTTTGTCCTTTATTTAACACAATTATGAGAGAGTTTGAGGGGAGAGCAAGGAACTGCCTGCAGCCAGCCAGTTTTTTTTTCCTTTTAACTGTTCACATGTGCGCGCGCGAATGAATTGTTCGTGAGTGGACTGGAGATGTCTGGACTTTTTACTGGATGTGGACATGTCCTGTCTCTTCCTTTCTGCGTCCTGTGCTCAATGCAGAAAAAATTAAACATGTTTAATTTTTGGTGTCCGATTCGCTTCGTCCTTTGTGTTCTTCGCGTTGTTGTGGCATTGAGCTACATCGTCTCGACACTAGGTTGCATCCATGTGGTGTCGTCATGATGGTGCAACTCGAAGTGGGCCCGGTGTGAAAGGGGTTTTACACTATACTTTAGTTTTGGTGTGCAATCATTTTATTAACTGCTGCAGATACACTTTAACTGATTCTCAATTCCCATTTACCTCAGAGGTAAATGGTATTATAATAGCCAGCAACTGTGGACAAAGTTGCAATCGCTTTCATTGTCAATGGGTTCATGACTGGCATCCAAAGCCATGAGGTTAAAAGGTCATGTACTGTCAGTCACCTTGTCTGAAGGCCTTTAATGATCTCATGACCAGGGGTCCCAACAACTTGCAGCCTTTTCACTAAAATAAATAATATACTATTAAAACACAGAACAGATTTATAGAATTTTTTAGTGAAGATCACAAAAGTGGGACAACTGCACAAAATTAATTGTGGATTACAATTGGGGCCTATTTAGAGGACAAAGAGAAGCCAACATGAAGACAAGTCTTCCTCATCTCCTCAGAGTCAGTGTTTCTGGGGCAATAGGAGGTAGCCACACATGGCGCCTGCTATTGGTATGCAAATTATCCTGGTTTTATTAGTCCTATCGTCAGGACTACAGCTGGTCCGGCACAGATATGCTAGAAAGTGAATCATTCTGCTAGGATGGGGGCAGGGGGAAAGACAGAGGAATCAGTTTGTAGCCTTAGCTCAATTTAAATGTATCCACTATAGCTCACATAAAAGTAAAATAAAATAATTAAATCAAATAAACAGTTTGCATCTGGACACCAAAACGAAACAATGTGTTTGAAGATACAAACTTATGATCTGTTCATTAATAATAACTTAATTTTCATGTGCTAAAGAGACAGCCTCAGATAAGCCTATTCTCTCAAAGATTAGTTAGCATTTGGTTTAATAATGCTAAATCTTGCTGATCATGGCTTAGCCTAAATGATGCATGACCTCATATTGAATAACATAAACAATGAAAACAACAACAGCATTAGGGTCATAACACTCAGCAACTAAAGTCCCAATATGTTAAACATCTACAACTCATTCATATGAACTTACAAGGCAAAACATTTAACCATGATACCCTTCAAAGAACAAAAATATAAGGAAAAAAAGGGGAAAAAATTAAGGAATTTCTAACTCACCAAACATCTGCATGACAGAAACCAAAGTGGCCACAGATGTGCGAAGCCAAGTGCCACAAAAAATCAGCGTAGCTCAGTTTGAGCAACACAGTGAGACCACGTCAGGCGGCACATTCCAGAGACACTTCAAAGACGGGTCAAAATAAAGGCACATAGGCCTCTGAGCCACGAGCATCATCGCACAACTTCACTATTCAGATACCCCAACAACACTCACTATTCAAACACAACAGCCACCCAGGCTTCCTAAAACTAAATTCTGCTGGCACAGTGTGTTTTGAGGGTCCTTCAGGATTACCGGGGGCTTTCTACACTGCAAGGGGGTGGAAGAGCCTATAGAGAAGGAGGAGGGCTATTGTCACAGCCAGTCCCTGTGGAGTATTGCTTGCCTTGCCTCATCTCATTGGCTAGAATGGCTCAAGAACTAATATGTTAATGACAGGCCAACATGCCGGACTCTCCTCTACTTCTCTTACTACAGCAGGCTGATCCCTACGGTACAAGGACACCCAGTCTCCTAAAAGCCTCAAGTAACAAGGATTGTGATCCTCAGCAAAGACACCAACAACACACAGGAAAGATCATCTGCATATAATGACATTTTGTTTGCTGGTTACATCAAATCAGTATATTGAGAAAGCTGAGTTCTATGAATAGTAGAAAAAAATTGTGTTATTAGCTTCACTTTGCTCAAAACATCTTCTAAACTTTCTGGTTTTAGATTAAATAACACAACTTAACTCAGAGAACAGCATCGTTACATCAGCAACGCAATGCATTGTGGGCCTTTTGTTTACACAAATTGTACATTGTACTACTGGAGGTAAATATCACTATTGGGTGAGTTAAATTTTAGATTTTTTTTTTTTTTGAGAATTCATCAAAATGGTAAACTGTTGCACTTCGAAATGCCACAACTGTTCACATAATTGCAATGGAAAACCATTACAGAACGGAGTAAAGATTTTTCAGCTTTTCTGCATAGAAATGGCACCAAGCAGCTCAGATTGCCAAGCTACCAAAGCAGAGTAGAAACATAGAACGACACAGAAATAAGTATTTAAAAGGTTGCTTTGCCACTATTGTGGCTACAAGAAATGAAAACTTTTTCTTAAAGCATTGTAAAGCCTCGGTCCCACCAAGTGAAGAAGGAGCCACGCACCCTGTTTTTTTTTTGTTTCGTGAGCTATCGTGGCAGTATAGTGGCTCAGAGTGGCTCTTAGACGTATTATCTTCAGTTAACAAGGCTCCTCTCTGTGCGTGGTGCTAATTTCAAGATGTTCAAAATTTAGCAACAACAGCGTGGCGCAGTTTGTGTTCGAGTTACTGCGACGGCTTAGAGGCATTTGCGTGGTGATTACGAGCCTGCTAAAAGCCCATTATCCGTGCGCCTGGCAGTTACGCAGGACCTGAGAGGCTATTTTTGGAACGGCTCTCCTCTTGTGCACACAATTCCACCTGCTCTGTGCGCTGAGCTCTATATAAATAATGTAATAATTTTCTGCCAAACCTTGGATGCTGAAAACACCTCTAATCACTTCTGGAATCACAGAGGACTGTTTCATCTGGACGCTCTTTTTCTTTTTTTCCTCTCTTTCCTGCTCCATGTGGAATATATTTTGAACATCTTAAGGTAACTATTTTTAATGTTTTTATAGCTTGATAACATCACGCTACACAGCACTGCGTGGCTCATATGTGGCTCATGCGTGGCTTAGCATGGCTGATACGAGCCATTCGAGGCTCTAATGACCTGTCGGTCGTGGCTTCTACGTGGCACGTGCGGGGTACAGAGAGGCACCTTAGTAGTGGATACGTGTTAGATGAAAACGTCGGTCATTCTTTGAATAATCACTCCACACCCATGCGTGGCTCCTTCTTCAGCCTTCATTATTCGGTGGGACCGAGGCTTAAGACTGTTTCACTAATGAAATTCCTTTCACAAAACTTGGCTAAAAAGGTCAGGCTTAGTTTAGGATATTCATGATTCTTCATTCAGGCCCTGCAGTTCTCTGGACCAAAGCTGGGGGGTCCACAGACCTGAAGTTTTCACAAAGTACATTTTGAAACTGCACAAAGAAGAGCAGTTAAAACACTGAACATCAATGACATCTTGCAATTTAAATGTTGGATCAGTGGTCCACTGAGTAAATAAGACATGGAGACATGTACAAGTAAAGTACTAAAGATAAGGCAATTTTTTACAAAGTTTGGACAAACTAAAAGTAAGTAATGAAGTTGTATATACAGGGCATTCTGAAAGTATTCACAGTGCTTCACTTTTTCCACATTTTGTTATGTTACAGCCTTATTCAAAATGGATGAAATTCGTTTCCCCCTAAAAATTCTACTCACAATATCCCATAATGACAATGTGAAAAAAGTTTTAGGATTTTTGCAAATGTATTAAAAATAAAAATAACTAAGAAATCACATGTACATAAGTATTCACAGCCTTTGCCATGAAGCTCAAAACTGAGTTCAGGTGCATCCTATTTCCACTAATCATCCTTGAGATGTTTCTACAGCTTAACTGGAGTCTACCTGGGGTAAATTCAATTGATTGGACATGATATGGAAAGACACACACCTGTCTACATATAAGGTCCCACAGTCAGAGCACAAACCAAGCATGAAGTCAAATAAACTGTCTGTAGACCTCCAAGACAGGGTTGTCTTGAGGGACAAATCTGGGGAAAGGTACAGAAACATTTCTGCTGCTTTGAAGGTCACAATGACCACAGTGCTCTCCATCATCTGTAAATGGAAGAATTTCGGACCCACCGGGGCTCTTCATAGAGCTGGCCACCCGTCTAAACTGGGCAATCAGGAGAGAAGAGCCTTAGTCAGGGAGGTAACCAAGAACCTGATGGTCACTCTATCAGAGCTCCAGCATTCCTCTGTGGAGAGAGAAGAACCTTCTAGAAGGACAGCCATCTCTGCAGCAATCCACCAATCAGGCCTGTATGGTAGACAGAAGCCAATCCTTAGTAAAAAGCACATGGCAGCCCACCTGGAGTTTGCCAAAAAGCACCTGAAGGACTCTCAGGCCAAGAGAAACAAAATTCTCTGGTGTGATGAGACAAAGACTGAATGCTAGGCATCATGTTTCAAGGAAATCAGGCAACATCCCCAAAGTGAAGCATGGCGGTGGGAGTATCACGCTGTGGAGATGTTTTTCAACTGCAGGAACTGGGAGACTAGTCAGGATTGACTATCTCCATCCAACCTGATGGGGCTTCAGAGGTGCTGCAAAGAGGAATGGGTAAAACTGCCCAAAGACAGGTGTGTCAAGCTTGTGATATCATATTCAAGAACACTTGAGGCTGTAATTGCTGCCAAACGTGCATCAACAAAGTATTGAGCAAAGGATGTGAATACTTATGTACATGTAATTCCTTTGTTTTTTAGTTTTAACAAATTTGCAAAAATCTCAAAAAATAAACAATCCTAAAAAACAAACAAACAAAAAAACAAAAAAAACAAAACCCAGCCCTTTTCACATACTCATTATGGGGTACTGTGTCTAGAATCTTTAGGAAAAAAATGAATTTCATCCATTATGTAATAAAGCTGTAACATAAGATGTGGAAAAAGTGAAATGCTATGAATACTTTTCAGATGAGTTGTATGTGTGTAAAAAAAAAAAAAAAAAAAAAAAAAAAAAAAAATGCTTGCAAACTTGAGCTGATAGGAATGAAATAACATCATTAGTGTCCTTTGTGAGGTGTGAGAAAAAAAGAAATAAATCATGCCTCCAACCCATACTAGAATTTAGCAGTAAAGCATTGGAAAGTAACATTTTCTTTGCAGTTTCACACAAGAGCAATTATGGCTTGCTAACCTTTGACCTCCAATCAGTTCTCCAACTTAAAATGCAGGAAGACAAAAATGAATTATCCATCCAGATCGGTATAAGCCATTAGACAATAATGACACTTATTTTACTGGTGATGGCAGAAAAAGTAAAAAAAGAAAAAAGGTCCTACTAAAAACTATAATTTGTTATTATGAACTGAAGAAGGTGGAGCTGGACCTGAGATTCTACTGATCTCAAAACAGGAACAAGCCAGGACAAAAATTTTTAAGTTTTGTGATTGGACGTAAACATTCACAATATCATCACCCTATTTAATTAGCTGTTGTTACACATACAGTTGTGTTCAAAATAATAGCTGCATGTTTACAAAAGTGAGTAAAGCTCAAAATCCTGATAATAGCTTCTATTTCCATGCACACAAATGCATTTGGAACACTGTACATTCTATTCCAAATCAAAACAAAGAAAAACTGAACCAAATTTGTTATTACTTTACAGAAAGTTTAGAAAAAGGAATATTAGCCTGTTCAAAAACAACAGCAGTTGGCATTTTTCTTTCTGTGAAAGGAGAAAAAACAAAACAAAACAAACAACAACAACAAAAATTACATGTACAACAATACACATTTCAAGCAAAGGCAGCACAAAGGATGAAGGCAGCACATGCTGGCTGTAGTGCATTTTTCTCTGAGCATCCAAGTAAAATGGGTCGTTCGAGACATTCAGAAAAACAACGTACTTTGATTAAAAAATTGATTGAAGATGGGAAAACATGTAAAGAAGTGCAGAAAATGATAGGCTGTTCAGCTAAAATGATCTCAAATGCTTTAAAATGGCAATCAAAACCAGAAAGATGTGGAAGAAAGTGGAACACCACCAATCTAAAGAATAACCAGAATGCAAAACACTCAATGATCAGCTCCCGGGTGATCAAAGAAGGTCTAAAGTTACCTGTGAGTACTGTAACAATTAGAAGATGCCTATGTGAAACCAAGCTATGGGCAAGAAGCCCCCCGCAAAGTCCCAGTGTTGAAAAGATGATGTGTTGATGAGGTTACAATTTGCCAAAGAGCACAATGACTGGACTAAAGAGAAATGGCACAACATTTGTGGACTGATGAAAACAAGATTGTTCCTTTTGGGTCTAGGGGCCGCAGACAATTTGTTAAGATGACCGCCAAGAACCGAATTCAAGCCACAGTACAGTGTGAAGACAGTGAAGCATCATAATATGGGGATGCTTCTCATATTATGATGTCAGGCCTGTTTATCACATACCAGGGATCATGGATCAGTTTGAACAGGCTGCATCAAAAATATGCGAGGTCACGTTGACAAATGCCGAAGAGGAAATGCCCTTGAAATGGCCGTTCCAACAAGACGACCCCAAACACACTAGCAGCACTTTGGTTCCAAACCAACAAGATTAATGCTATGCAGATGCCAGCCCAATGCTGATCTTAATCCAATAGAAAACCTGTGGGCTGACATCAACAATGCTGTTTCTGAAGCAAAGTCAAGAAATGTAGAGTAACTGTGGAATGTAGTCCAATTGTCCTGGGCTGGAATACCTGTTCACAAGAGCCAGAAGTTGGTCGACTCCATGGAACACAGATGTGAAACAGTTCTCAGAAACAGTGGTTATACAACTAAATAGTAGTTCAGTGATTCACAGGAAAGGTAAATCTTAAAGCATTCTTCAATGTATACAGTTTGTAAAGAAAAATGCAAACACTGCTATTTTTTTGAACCGCCTAATACTCATTTTTTTGTCACTTTCTGTAAAATAATACCAAATTTGACAAATTTTTCTTTGTGTTTTGATTTGGAATAGAATGTGCAGTGTTCCCAATGCATTTGCATGTATAGAAATAAAGCCATTATAAGGATTTTGAGCTTTACTCACTTTTTTAAACACACTATTATTTTGAACACAACTGTAGAAGTAGGAATCAAAGAATAAAAAGAAGAGAACAGCTGGCAAAGCATGGCAAACTACAACTAAAAACCAAACAAAACAAGAAACAAACTATGAACAATCTTATAGGAGGAAAAAACCCAACCGACACTTACATGACATTTTGGAATCCATTTGGCCCCAGTCTCACAAAGGCCTTCTTCACTAAACCTTACAATCAAACCAGTCATGTTGGGGTGAGAGAGGTGAACCGTAAGAAGCATGTAATGACCAGCACATTCCTGAGCTAAATGGCATACCAGCTGTCAAGTCACTGACTACCTGTACTGACCCCCAAAAACACCTGGAAATCTTTTGTCTCAGGTTTACAATCTGACCATCACTGTGCTTGACATCCTGGGCCTTGAACAATATCCACTATTGCAGTTCACACTCAAGTGAGACAATGTCCCAGGGTACAACATGTTGCACAGAAATCATAAGAACACAGATTTTACCCAGTATGATATACGTGTATTAATTTGTGTACTGCTGTTAACAGTCTGAAAGCATACTCCAATCAAAACAAACAGCCACAGAGACTGCCGAAAACAAAGTATTCCGAGTGTTTCCGACAGTGTTTATGCCACTCTGAGCAAACATCTCAGCGCACTGTTGAATGGAATTGAGAAAACTGCTACTAACATTAAGAACGGAGCCACTCTGAGTCATTTTGAAAGTGATAACTGTATAAATTTCGATGCAGTCATGGTAAAAGCAGCAGCCACTCTCCACTGTGAGAAGATTTACTGCACATGGACATCCATTAGTCATGAACACAGCCTGTTAAAAACAGTCTGCCAGAGGCACAATTTGTGCACGCTCCATAGTGTCCTTGATGCAGTAACTGTGAAAAGTCTAAGAAATACATCTGTGTGATCAGGCAGCAACAGCGGACAGTTCCGCGTGCAAGTTCACGGTGGTAGCTATAGTGGGGTTGAAATGATGTCCTGCTCTGGTACAGACAGTGGACTCCGTAGACATTTGTATCCAAAATCCGACACTCTAAGTAAAATGAAATAGAATAATAATAATAACAAAGTCTACCGGTGTCACAAACCTAACGGTCCCCCTAAAAATGGGTCCCCCCGATGACGCAGTTCACAGATTAACACCTCGTTTCTGCTTCAAACTGCACACCAGTCATCATCTATCTCAGAGACAAATATCTGAAGCTTGAGTACAACAATTATTTCCACATAAATTCAGCATTATTTCATCATAAAAGGCAGTGGAATGTGGAGTGGAATCGATCAGAGCGCTGTGGCTAAACAAGCTGTTAGCTGATGTGTTCACTGCGCGTCGGACATTTCAAAGCGTCACGAAATTTCGTCTCGTTTCTGCTTAAAACTGATTTTAGAATGATTTAAGGACAGAAGGACTCTGTGGACAGATGTTCTCTTCAGTTCTACTGTGCTGAAGCCCACCACTGTGCATACTGGCTGACCATGTGTGCATGTGGCTCATGGCTGCCAGCATGAGACACTCTCACATTGTGGTCCCGATTTAAAAAAAAAAAAAGAAAAAAAAAGATAATCCCAGCTGGTGCAGACAGCTGTGTCCAGTCTGACCATAAGCCACTGCTGCTGGACTACCTCGGCCACTTCCAGACCTTCTGTCTATCTCCAATCACCTCCTCAATTTTGGCATGCTCTCAGGGCAGCTCGTGTCTCCCAAAGGGAAAGGCAGATCATCATTTTTAATTCCAGTCACTCACAATGTAGTTTCATACGCTGTCAATCCATCAGAAAGTTCTCTCATGATTCTTGCACATTAGTCAGAACATCCATTATCTCCTGAAAATAATGCATTCCGGACTTTTTCCAATTTAAGAAATACAGCTGCATTTTTAGGCAGCATGTAAACAACGTCGTAGCAGAGTTTCAGATACATACGAGGTCTGTCCAAACAGTATCGTACCTTTTTATTTTTTTCAAAAACTATATGGATTTGAATCACGTGTGATTACATTAGCCAAGCTTGAACCTTCGTGCACATGCGTGAGTTTTTCCACGCCTGTCGGTTGCGTCATTCGCCTGTGGGCAGGCTTTGAGTGAGCACTGGTCCACCCCTCCCGTCGGATTTCTTTTGTCTGAGAACTTGCTGAGAGACTGCCGCTTTGCTCCATGAAATTTTTTTCAGAAACTGTTAGAGACAGGGAGTTGGAAACCATTCGATAGATTCAGTTGGATATCGGTGAAGATTCTGTCAGCGTCACGCGTATTATGGACTGTTAAAACCTTTTTAAAGACGGCCCACAGCGGTGGAGGGCGCGCCGAGCGGCCATTCGACAGGCTGGATCGACCAGATCATTTCTAAACTGAACGCTGTGTTGATCCGGGACATCATGTGACTACCACAGAAATGACAAGAGAGCTGGACATAGCACTTTTGCGGCACATTCCACTGTTACAGGAGATTTTGTAATGAAAGACGTGCGGAGGATTTCGCGCGTCGGCACGAAGCAGCTCATGACACGCAGCAAAAAAACACCTCCGTCTTGGAAGTCTCACAGGACATGTTGGGGCATGTCCAGCTGTTACACAATTTCTCGGATACTCACTCGACTGAAAGCCATTGAAAGCCGTCTGAATCTTCTGAATGGTTTCCAACACGGAGGTGGTTTTTTTTTTGCTGCGCGTCCTAAGCTGCTTCGTGCCAACGCGCGAAATCCTCTGCACGTCTTTCATTACAAAATCTCCTGTAACAGTGGAATGTGCCGCAAAAGTGCTATGTCCAGCTCTCTTGCCATTTCTGTGGTAGTCACATGATGTCCCGGATCAACACAGCGTTCATTTTAGAAATGATCTGGTCGATCCAGGCTGTCGAATGGCCGCTCGGCGCGCTGCACGCCCTCCGCCGCTGTGGGCCGTTTTTAAAAAGGTTTTAAAAGTCCATAATCCATGTGACACCGACAGAATATTCACCGATATCCAACTGAATCTATCGAATGGTTTCCAACTGCCTGTCTCTAACAGTTTCTGAAAAAAATTTCATGGAGCAAAGCGGCAGTCTCTCAGCAAGTTCTCAGACAAAAGAAATCCGATGGGAGAGGTGGACCAGTGCTCACTCAAAGCCTGCCCACAGGCGAATGACGCAACCGACAGGCGTGGAAAAACTCACGCATGCGCACGAAGGTTCAAGCTTGGCTAATGCAATCACACGTGATTCAAATCCATATAGTTTTTGAAAAAAATAAAAAGGTCCGTTACTTTTTGGACAGATCTCGTATACACACAGCCTGGTTGGAAAGAGCATCATGGAGAGTTACTAACTGCGCATTCACGGTGGCAGTTAAAACAACATTAAAATAGCGTCCTGCTCCACAGACAGCAGACTCGGCACACATCAGGATCCGAAATCTGACAGAGTCACAAAAAATTAGAAGACTTTTGGAATGAAGTGTGTTGCCTACTCTGTACAGAGCACTGAACCATCAGTAGTTTCCTGATCGGATGTTGCAGCAGTCGTTTCACTGTCTGTTTGCTATTTTGCGGTTTCTGCATTTGTCCGCCGACAAATGCAAAAACATTTTCTGGAAATGCACCTGCTGACTGGCAGAGCAAAATGTTTAATTAGCAATAAAATGTGTCAGCAACCACCAATCATGACCACATGTGCACAGATAGACTTACAATCACAAATACTTTGATGTTGTGTTGTTGAATGGCGCGTCCTTTAAACTTGCCAGGAACCTGCCAGTTTCTTTAGCTTCTCCTATTTTGCCTGATGTCAAAACTTGATTGATACAAGTTTTAGACCAGATGCCCTTCATGACACAATTTAAAATGTACACAAGGAGAACAGGATATGAGTGGCCTTGAAGCAGGTTGCCCAGCACATTTGCCTCTGGTTGGGAGGTAAGTGCCCTACATGTGTGCGCCACCATGCTGCCCCAATTTGCCAGCAACCCTGTTCATACAGTCAAGCCTGGCTGTTGTCTGTCCTATCACAAGTGAAGTGAGCAAGTACAACAGCAACAATAAAAAGACCAGGGATCAAGTGTCCTCCCTTATATGGAGGCACTGGACTGCAGCAATTAACAAACCACATAATGTACAATCTATAACAATGTTGTTAACACTGTGCGGCTGTGTTATGCTGTTAGCTGTTGGTATTGATCATTATTATCACTTTACGGAGGCATTGCTAGGCCGGTAGCGTAGATTTACGTTGACGCTACCTGGCTATACCCGCCCACAGTAGCAAACGAGTATCAGCATACCCGCCCACTGTGAGTAAACAAATGATGTCATAGCACGCAGCCCAAGAACTGTCAGCAGAGGAAAAAATGAAAAGGCGAGAAGTGTGTGTTGGTCCCAATATGGATATTCTGGATGATTTTATCATGATAGTACGACAATGAACAGCCAAAGCAGCCAACTTGACAAAGAAAGCACTGGCGAATTTGGAGAGCAGCGCGCGCCAGCCGACACGACAAAAGTTAAAGTGAGCCAACTTTTTATGTACACTTTTGCTGGGTGTCGTGCGTTTTGAAATGACATTAAATATTGTTAATGTGATTCCACGTATTGCATATCTCAGTAAGTGATAATAATGCAAATAACATGCTGCTGTCGTGAGGTATGCATTTTGTGAGTCCCTCTGTCCATGCCCAGTCACCCACAATGACAGACATTCGCCCGATTTAGACGTGGGCGAATATCTGTCATTGTGGGTGACTGGGCATGGACGGAGGGACTCACAAAATGCATACCGCACGACAACAGCATGTTATTGTATTATCATGACACTGTCTACCCATGGTTCCCTTTGTACAATCTTCTCCATAAATTCTCCTAATGTCTAGTATGTGATGCTGAGGACTTCCTTGTGCTCAGACAAGATTAGAGGGAAAAACTTTCATTTTACTGAAGATCTGAGGTGAACACTAATAAATACTGAAATCATTACAAATGCTGCACTAAACTGGTAATAACATTTACACATGGTGTATCATTTTGACACCTTGGCTACAGGCATTATATGCTGTGTAGATGCAAAGACAACAATGTTTTGATATAAATAAAAACTACAAAAAACAAAAGCAAACATTAAAATTTTATGTAAATCATGTTCTAGATTTCCATACATACCTCAAACTGTACATCAACATTTCATGCTTCCTCAAATCACATTGTGGTTGTAGGAATAAAATGCATTTTAACGCAGACTACATTAAAATACACAACAATGAAAATCTTATCTGTAAGACCAGGGAAAGCTGCTTTAATGACCAAGTGTCCACTCACCTTGGCAGTGGAACAAACCAAAAAAGAAAAAGAGGAGTGCAGTTAAGTGTAAGCACCAGTAAAATATACAAACTATGATTTCCTGAACTCAAGTCCAACCCTTTTCTAAGAAATGCACTTCTGACAAGAATTTAGTACTGCATGCCAAACATACAACGCAGGATTATTAAGAAAACCAAAGGTTAGTAAATGTAAGCCTTTCTACTGCTACCCCTTTATATTGTAAGCTGAGCCAGTGAGCTTTTCCACATATAATTGGATTGCGCGCCAAATCTTGATGCAGGATTTATTTAAGACAACCATATAGCTACATACATCATTATACTGGACACTGTAATCAACATTAAAGATACTACATGAAATCAAGTGCTAAATCACAAAGAGTGGAGCTGTTTGCGACAGCAAAATGTTTATTCTAAAGCAAAGGTATGGAGCATACTACTAACTGTGGTAATTCTATCACAATACCAGAAGGGGGAAACAGAATGCTGCAACAACTTCATGCTGTGAAGATTAAAAATTCATTCTGTAGTGAGTGTCAGGAAATGAGGTTATACTGGCATGACTATGAAAAGCATTTTCAACTAATAACCACAATGCTTGGTCTGACAATCAGTCCAGTGCTTCCCCTAGAATTTTTTTTTTTCCAGGCTTGGATTATTGGTAGTTAAGATAAGATAAACTTTATTGATCTCAGAGGAGAAATTCACATTACGTTAGCTCTTAAAAACACACAAGATGGGTGCAAGTAGAGGAAAATGTTCATCAAACAGCGTATGCAAGGATAAGCAATAATAATACCGTATTTTCCGGACTATAAGCCGCTACTTTTTTCCCACACTTTGAAACATGCGTCTTATATTGAGTTGCGGCTTTTCTGTGTTTTTTCTTCACCAGCCAGGTGGCGCTTTAGCAGAAAGTAAAAAAAAATGAGAGGTGGGAAGTCAAAGTTGGAAATCAAAGAAGAAAGCGCTAATTTTCATTTAGCACATGCAAGCAGCAGGCACGACAAAGGTTTTTTTCCAAACCCACACTCCCTCATCATGGAAACCACACGAAGTTCATATGATGCCGCATTTAAGTTGAAGGCCATTGATCTGGCAGTAAAGGAAGGAAATAGAGCTGCTGCACGTAAGCTTGGCGTGAATGAACCCATGGTTCGGTGCTGGAGACGGCAGCGGGAAGAACTCATTCAATGCCAAAAGACTAGAAAGACTTTCAGAGGACATAAAAGCAGGTGGCCTAAACTTGAAAATGTTCTTGAGGACTGGGTTAACACTCAGAGAGCAGGTGGCTGAGGTGTATCCACTGTGCAAATCCGGCTGAAAGCCAAATCAATCGCCCGCGAAATGAATATTGACGATTTTAACGGAGGACCGTCCTGGTGTTTCAGATTCATGAGAAGAAAGAGCCTTTCTGGCACATTAAGACAGACTTGCGGAGGAGTTCGGCACGCCGTGGTGCAGCCGCATCGGCGCAAAGAAACGCCGTGATGAAGCCTCACGGGACATGTTGGGGCTTGTCCAGCTCAAGCTCAATTTCTCGGATATTCACATGACTGAAAAGCAACCGGAATCCGTCTGAAAGCCGTCCTGAGAGACCAACACCGAGGTGGTTTTGTGCCGCGTCAAAAGCGGCTCCGTGGCGCGTCCCTTGGCTTCTTTTTCCATGAAAAAAAAAAAACTGTAACGGTGGAATGTGCCGGAAAAAGTGCTGACGTCCACATCTTCTGCCTTTTTGTGAAAGTCAGACAAGGTCCCGGATCAACAAAGCTTTCACATTGGAAATGATCTGGTTGTTTGTGCGGGGTGTCAGCCTGTCCATCGGCGCTGCGCTCTCAGCAGTTGTGGGCCGTCCTTAAAGGGGCAGTAACACCCTTTAATCTGTTTAATCCCCATAAAAATCGTCCCCAAAACCCATATTAATTTTCGAACGGTGTCCACCTGGAGGTCTCTTACAGTTTCTGGAAAAAAATTGATGCAGCAAAGATCCAAATCGTTCAGACATTTATTCGCAATAAAAAATAGACGAGAGGGGTAGACCACACCTCACTCAAAGCCTGCTCACAGGCGAATGAAGCAACCGACAGGCATGAAAAAAACTCACGCATGCGCACGAGGGTTCAAGCTTGGCTGACGCAATCACACGTGATTCAAATCCATATGGTTTTTGAAAAAAATAATAAGGTCGGACACTTTTGTAACAGACCTCGTAAATAAGGCTCAAACTCATAAGGCTGTGTCCCCACAATTTCTTCAGAAACTCCTTTAGACTGGGCTAAAAAAAGAGTCCAAAACAGCTCGACCTCCGCCATGTTTGCAATTGATTTGGGCTGGAATCAGCAGGTCCTGTTCTGGTGATGACATAGCAACAATATGGCCATTGCTGAGGGCTGAAATAGAGCGTAGGCTTCAGACAGCTGTTGTTTATTCCTTCACCCGCGCACTTACCAACTTTTATTGTCCAGGATTTTTTAAAATATCAACATTTCATCATTTTAGTGATTATCTGTGCACATTTTTTGGTGTCTACCTACACTTTAATATGCATATTATTGCCAGAATCCCCTCAGTCATCACTGACTGATCTCAGGGAGCATGTGCACTCACTTTTTTCTTCAAAGTGCAACTCCAGACATCCTAGTAAACCATGTCCACACAAAATAAGGCCAGGCCAAATGACTGCCCACATTCATGCGTTGCACAGCGGCTGACATAAGTAGCTGTCAGACAAACAGTCGCACACATCACAAAGAATCACAAAGTTGTATACATTTTTATTTTAAATGACCACTTGCCTTAGCAATGTAAATGTCTTTTGTGAAAACAGAAATGAGTGAGAACAAGTTTAATAGCACCAATGGATCAAACAGATATGAACACTGACAGAGCATTTCATGAAAAAAAGAAGTCTGTAATGCAAAAATATATACCAGGAGACAGGAGGTGGTGGGCAATGTTTGATTATGCCAATTTAAGTCAAATATGTGGAGTAGATGTCAGATTCTGACATCTGACACCTTGTAGTGAAAGCTTTAACTGCCAACTTCAAGCAGATAGCAGCGGGAGTTTATAATGTCTTGCAGCAGTTGGTTGATAGCTGGTAAGATAATTAAATAAATAAATGAATAATAAAAAGAAGAAGAAAAAAGACGGGAAGGAGAAGAAGAAGAAGAAGTGATCTAATCAAAGCAAGTCACAATAAAAATAATTAAATTCACAGAAGATTGTCTGAATCAAAGCTCTGCAGATGTGCTGAAGGGATTATTGACATTGGGTCAAGGATGAACGCCACCAAAACGAAATGTTGATAGGACTAATATTTTTGGAGAAACTACAGACATTAGCTAACAACAATGAAAAATGGACATTGATAATGTGCAATGTTCTTCTACCTTAGTAGAAGAAGAATTTGATTTGATCTGAACATGTCGTCTGAACCATGGACTAAAAATGACACCAAAGTTATATTGGTGAGTAAACGGCTGTATTTTATGCCAGAAATGAGGTCCAGGTTGTTAAATGCGGCATTTCTCCAACATGTCTCTCTAGTGATATTAAAGGGGAACAGAAACGCTTTTTGAGAATTTGTTTGTGCATTCCTTGGTAAAAATTAAATGTTAATCATACACTCGCAGAATGTTTGAGCGCAGTGTAGATAATATTATTTTAATCAAATTTTCCGCTAAATTGACAAGTAAATCGCCATTGGCTGAAGTCAGTGGAGGACATTTCCAGTTGACGTCACTGGTTGGGGTCTCCTCTGCTGAGGACGAGTGCAGTTTACTGAGCTCGCTCATTGAGGTTCTATTAGTATCATCAAGAAACAGGTGGAATATGATTATGTTTTTTGTATTTCTTGTATTTGAAATGGCATAAACAAATTAAAATGTGTGAAATACCAAGTGTTCCAATACTTTTGGAGGGCACTGTATCCTAACCTTGTGATTAGTGCAAAATAAGTGTGGTATTAGTCGTGTTTTGTTTAAGAATGTTTAATTTTCACTGTTGCGACACTTGGTATGAAATCATAGTCATACCGTATATCATATTGATATGACAATACTAAGATAAGATCATCAGCCCATATTGTACAGCCCTACTGTCAACTAGCTGAAAACCTTGAATATTAATTTACATCTACATAAAAAAAATGCTTCAAGTGGCAAGGGGATTAAGAGGGCTGTAATTAGGGGGGTCTGGAAGCTGAAAGATTTTAGCCATGCTAATACTCCACTGAAGCATTTGCTCAAAAAAAGTCTGAAGGACCTAAATGACAAGGTGAGATGTTGAAGAGCTTCGCTCGTTCATGTCTGTGACATATACATATTAATAATAATAGTGTGTATGTAATAACAAGGACCTAAACAATTTATAAATACATTAAGACAGTAAATTAATATTAACAAAACTATACAATTAATAGGAAATAAAAGGGCTGAATTCGTCTTCTAAAAAGTGTTGAGGTCTAAGGTTCCAAGAACATTCTGGACTCCCCACACCATTCCAACTCATTATAGAACCTTTGGTTAATTTATTACCACCCTTGAAAAATGTCAGCTACCTATCTCATAAAACATTACCCACTCTTGAGCCCATGTATCCCCACGGGCAACAAGCTAGTGTCAATATAACAGCTCACACAGCCAGATAAACAAAGTACTTTCAAATACTTCAGCATTCTTTGATTTGACATACCAATGCTGAGCACAGACATAACAACAATTATGCCTCTGCATAAACTACTATGTCTCTTAATTATTATTATTTTTTTTTTTTTGAAAGATGCATAGCTTTGTTTAGGATTCTGTGACACTATACAATACTTTCCCACAATAACCACTCCAATACTACATGACATGTCACACATCACTTCCCTTCAACTTACTCCCCTCTTCCAAATGATGTCACAAGTGGCAATTTCACATTAGTCATTACTTGCAAAATAGAGTGACGTGGGAAAAGAAGTGCCTCCTGTCCTGCTGTGCGTGTGTAAAGAGACCACACCTATAGAGAGGAGCAGGTTCGAACAGCTTCCTGATCCTCACTCAACTGTGCAACATTATGTCTGCAAAGAATAGTCAATATTTCAAGGCCAATACCTGTGTGTGTGGGTGTGGATTCATAATATAAACAAACATGAAGTATCCACATTGAAATAACTTTTAAGTTACACTTGCAAAATCTCAAAGCAGTTTGTCGAGCCTTTTTTATTAAACGTAGTTGAATGAGAAAAGAAGAAATGACATTGGAGACATACTTGTGCATATGTTGACATTACAGTTATAAAGCACACATGTAGTAATTGAACAGAGACAGTTCCAGGCACAAACGTCGTCTTGCTTTCAAAACTCTTGAACAAAAGGTCTATTGAGAGTAAAATGCATAATGAAACTCAGTCACATCCTTGTGGAGCCATAAATTGTGAGTAAACTTCCTCATGTGTGTAGGATTTGTTAAGAGATTACGTTATGTATGATACATACCAAAAGAAATCCTGACACCAAGGGAGACAATGACACCAGTGTTTCAGCCACAATGAGGCCTTTCGTAAGATGTTTCGACTGACAAATGATTCATCAGTTTGAACAAGATATGAGTACTGACAACACCAATAATTCATGTGGGCTGATTTCTGACAAAATCTACTAATTCTGGTGAAATGTGTGGTAGATCTAAACAGTTGCTACCAGCAGTTAAACTTTACCACCAGAGGTACAACGAACTAACAATCACAATGTCAGTTTGTTCCTCCTTTCCAAACCCGTCCAGGTTGCAGGTAATCAAGGGAATGAAGTCATCCATGCAACCACTTTTGAGTTTAATCATTATTGAAATCTTTGTCGCAAGCCATTGACTTCTTGACTGCAACAACACAACCTGACTAAACAGGACCAGCCGCCTGCCAGAGAGTCAGCGTGACAGACACAAATCCGAACAAAGCTAAATTTATTCTGCAAGTGCATTATACAGGCAAACAGCTCCAACAGATAGGATCCTCCGGCGCTGCTGTTTGTTGAAGATGTAACTATGGTTACATTTTAGGCTGAGGGGGGTGGTGCATTGTGACAACAGCAGCTGTAAGAGAGACCTGGGGATTGGATACCTACCTTTTTACCACCAGAGTTAGGGTCTTATGGGAGCCTTTCACCAGGCAGATTGCCTCCTGTCGGTAACCACTCAGGGGAATCTCATTGATGTTGATGAGCTCGTCTCCCACCTGGAGACTCACAGCTGCTGCTTTGCTGCCCTCCTCAACCTGTAACAAACAGAAGATGGAGAAGCAGGTAAATTAATATTTAACCAAGACAAATTAAACCCAGTGTATGAATTGAACATAGGAATCTGCCGTCAAATAAAAACCCCATGTTCGAGTCAAACCATCTACAGTGCATACGGAAAGTATTCACGGCGCTTCACTTTTTCACATTTTGTTATGTTACAGCCTTATTCCAAAATGGACGAAATTAAAACATTTTTTCGTTCAAACTTTTACTCACAACAACCCATAATGACAATGTGAAAAAAGTTTTTTTTTTTTTTGAGAATTCTGCAAATTGATAAAAAAAGAAAGAAAAGAAAAGCACAAATCTGGGGAAGGATACAGAAACATTTCTGCCTCAATGAGCACAGTGGCCTCCATCATCATCTGTAAATGGAAGAAGTTTGAACCCAATTTCAATTTATTTTCATTTATATAGAACCAAATCACAACAAAGTTGCCTCAAGGTGCTTTACACAAGTGAGATCTAAACATACCAACCCCAAGAGGAAGCACACAGGAGACTTGATGATTTGAGGAAGAAAACTCAAGTAGACCAGATTCAAGGGGGTGACCTTCTGATTGGGCCATGACAAACTCTTGTTAAAAGTGAAATCTGCCGGAAAATGGCTGATGTCCAGCTCTTGTGATAACCAGAGAAAGAGCACACGATGGTCTCGTATCCACAGAGCCATCAGCTCAGAAATGGTCCGGTGGCTTGTGCCGTGTCGTCGTAGCTCGGAGCGCGGCGCGCTGAGCGTCTTTAAAGGGGTCCATAAAGCTGTACTAACAGACCTTATTCTCTGTGAAGCCCGTAAAATTTTCACCGAAAGCCAGATAAATTTTTCGAATAGTTTCCAGGTGCCAGTCTGTAACAGCTTCTGGAAAAAAACCCCATCATTCCGCCATTTCCAGACAATGAAAATCCGATGACGGGGCGGGACCACTCCTTCCACAAGGCGTGCTCACAGGCGAATGACGTCACCGACAGGCGTGGAAAAACTCACGCATGCGCACAAGGGTTCAAGCTTGTCTGACGTGAAAATGAATCAAATAGATAGTATAAAAAATAAAAGTACGATACTTAAATATATATAAATATATAAAAGAGTTAGACTTGCGTCTAACTCTTTGCCCTTCTCATAGAATCCAAATGCTTTCCAAACTTTTGATTTTAGGTTGGAAAATGACATGTAAATCCTGTTTGTGTTGTCACATGTTGGCTCAGTTATTTATTATTTTTAATGAAGCAGGCAATACTACAGTATTCACCATACTGAGATATCCCATAATCCCTTGAAAGCCAGAGTCGCTGCAATCTAAACATGTAATTTTTTATGCCTTTCATCACATTAATAAGAGATTGCAGCATGCATGAGACCCTGAACACTTGCCAAAACAAATATTCCAAACATTCCGTGTCTGCCTACGTTTAACCTGCGCGGAACGTCATAAATGCAAACCGAATTTCAGACATCTTATATATATGTATATAAGCAAGTAATAAGCAGGTGTTAAAGAGTAAACATCACTTTCCCCCGCAATGATATGAACAGGAAGCGACAACCTGAGCTTCTCGCATGTTTACATAAGACAAACACAATAACAATGTCTAAAAAACCAGATAATATATTCACAAGAGTTTTAGGCACAATATACAAAGAGTATTATGTTGTGATGTTATTGCTGTTGTCTGTGTGCTACAGTTAAACTCCAGTATTAACAGGCCGAGTCAACGCAGTTCTCAGTGTTAATGACATCTCGCAGAGCAGCAACTTCTCTGAAATTTTACAAGATTTTGCAGGATTTTAAACCTCAATAGGGCGCATGGGACAAATGTTGCAAGTCTCACTCTGACCTTTGAATTTCTATGAGCGTTTGAAGACACTATGTGAAAATGGCAGCTTCACAACTTTAAATGGTCCGTCAACCGGTTCATAGAGCATTTAAATTGATCCAGGGATCCATGTATGATGTTCTGACTGGGTGACTCTTATGCTCCTAGAAGTTAAGCCCTTTCACACCGGGCCTGCTTCGAGTTGTTTCATGTGGCATCTTGACGATGCAGGAATGGCTGTGTTAGGTACGCGCACCAGGTGAGAATGCAGCGAGGATCTGCAGGCAGTCTGGCTGCAGCCAGAGTGTGCACTATGATTTCTCTTCCAGTTTATATTTGTTCTTGTGCAGGGCTGCAGGTCTGCGCTCTGATTTCTGGTATAGATTATCTTTCTTCTTTTGACCGCAAGCTGCGCGCGTGAACACGTGTTAATGAAGCCTCCGTGAGTAAATGTGGAGATGTCTGTAGTTATACTTGATGTGGACATGTCCTGTCTCTGGCAATCAGTCTGTGAGCAGGACGTATGTCCTCTTTTGTCCTTTATTTAACACAATTATGAGAGAGTTTGAGGGGAGAGCAAGGAACTGCCTGCAGCCAGCCAGTTTTTTTTTCCTTTTAACTGTTCACATGTGCGCGCGCGAATGAATTGTTCGTGAGTGGACTGGAGATGTCTGGACTTTTTACTGGATGTGGACATGTCCTGTCTCTTCCTTTCTGCGTCCTGTGCTCAATGCAGAAAAAATTAAACATGTTTAATTTTTGGTGTCCGATTCGCTTCGTCCTTTGTGTTCTTCGCGTTGTTGTGGCATTGAGCTACATCGTCTCGACACTAGGTTGCATCCATGTGGTGTCGTCATGATGGTGCAACTCGAAGTGGGCCCGGTGTGAAAGGGGTTTTACACTATACTTTAGTTTTGGTGTGCAATCATTTTATTAACTGCTGCAGATACACTTTAACTGATTCTCAATTCCCATTTACCTCAGAGGTAAATGGTATTATAATAGCCAGCAACTGTGGACAAAGTTGCAATCGCTTTCATTGTCAATGGGTTCATGACTGGCATCCAAAGCCATGAGGTTAAAAGGTCATGTACTGTCAGTCACCTTGTCTGAAGGCCTTTAATGATCTCATGACCAGGGGTCCCAACAACTTGCAGCCTTTTCACTAAAATAAATATATACTATTAAAACACAGAACAGATTTATAGAATTTTTTAGTGAAGATCACAAAAGTGGGACAACTGCACAAAATTAATTGTGGATTACAATTGGGGCCTATTTAGAGGACAAAGAGAAGCCACATGAAGACAAGTCTTCCTCCTCCTCAGAGTCAGTGTTTCTGGGGCAATAGGAGGTAGCCACACATGGCGCCTGCTATTGGTATGCAAATTATCCTGGTTTTATTAGTCCTATCGTCAGGACTACAGCTGGTCCGGCACAGATATGCTAGAAAGTGAATCATTCTGCTAGGATGGGGGCAGGGGGAAAGACAGAGGAATCAGTTTGTAGCCTTAGCTCAATTTAAATGTATCCACTATAGCTCACATAAAAGTAAAATAAAATAATTAAATCAAATAAACAGTTTGCATCTGGACACCAAAACGAAACAATGTGTTTGAAGATACAAACTTATGATCTGTTCATTAATAATAACTTAATTTTCATGTGCTAAAGAGACAGCCTCAGATAAGCCTATTCTCTCAAAGATTAGTTAGCATTTGGTTTAATAATGCTAAATCTTGCTGATCATGGCTTAGCCTAAATGATGCATGACCTCATATTGAATAACATAAACAATGAAAACAACAACAGCATTAGGGTCATAACACTCAGCAACTAAAGTCCCAATATGTTAAACATCTACAACTCATTCATATGAACTTACAAGGCAAAACATTTAACCATGATACCCTTCAAAGAACAAAAATATAAGGAAAAAAAGGGGAAAAAATTAAGGAATTTCTAACTCACCAAACATCTGCATGACAGAAACCAAAGTGGCCACAGATGTGCGAAGCCAAGTGCCACAAAAAATCAGCGTAGCTCAGTTTGAGCAACACAGTGAGACCACGTCAGGCGGCACATTCCAGAGACACTTCAAAGACGGGTCAAAATAAAGGCACATAGCCTCTGAGCCACGAGCATCATCGCACAACTTCACTATTCAGATACCCCAACAACACTCACTATTCAAACACAACAGCCACCCAGGCTTCCTAAAACTAAATTCTGCTGGCACAGTGTGTTTTGAGGGTCCTTCAGGATTACCGGGGGCTTTCTACACTGCAAGGGGTGGAAGAGCCTATAGAGAAGGAGGAGGGCTATTGTCACAGCCAGTCCCTGTGGAGTATTGCTTGCCTTGCCTCATCTCATTGGCTAGAATGGCTCAAGAACTAATATGTTAATGACAGGCCAACATGCCGGACTCTCCTCTACTTCTCTTACTACAGCAGGCTGATCCCTACGGTACAAGGACACCCAGTCTCCTAAAAGCCTCAAGTAACAAGGATTGTGATCCTCAGCAAAGACACCAACAACACACAGGAAAGATCATCTGCATATAATGACATTTTGTTTGCTGGTTACATCAAATCAGTATATTGAGAAAGCTGAGTTCTATGAATAGTAGAAAAAAATTGTGTTATTAGCTTCACTTTGCTCAAAACATCTTCTAAACTTTCTGGTTTTAGATTAAATAACACAACTTAACTCAGAGAACAGCATCGTTACATCAGCAACGCAATGCATTGTGGGCCTTTTGTTTACACAATTGTACATTGTACTACTGGAGGTAAAATCACTATTGGGTGAGTTAAATTTTAGATTTTTTTTTTTTTTGAGAATTCATCAAAATGGTAAACTGTTGCACTTCGAAATGCCACAACTGTTCACATAATTGCAATGGAAAACCATTACAGAACGGAGTAAAGATTTTTCAGCTTTTCTGCATAGAAATGGCACCAAGCAGCTCAGATTGCCAAGCTACCAAAGCAGAGTAGAAACATAGAACGACACAGAAATAAGTATTTAAAAGGTTGCTTTGCCACTATTGTGGCTACAAGAAATGAAAACTTTTTCTTAAAGCATTGTAAAGCCTCGGTCCCACCAAGTGAAGAAGGAGCCACGCACCCTGTTTTTTTTTTGTTCGTGAGCTATCGTGGCAGTATAGTGGCTCAGAGTGGCTCTTAGACGTATTATCTTCAGTTAACAAGGCTCCTCTCTGTGCGTGGTGCTAATTTCAAGATGTTCAAAATTTAGCAACAACAGCGTGGCGCAGTTTGTGTTCGAGTTACTGCGACGGCTTAGAGGCATTTGCGTGGTGATTACGAGCCTGCTAAAAGCCCATTATCCGTGCGCCTGGCAGTTACGCAGGACCTGAGCGGCTATTTTTGGAACGGCTCTCCTCTTGTGCACACAATTCACCTGCTCTGTGCGCTGAGCTCTATATAAATATGTAATAATTTTCTGCCAAACCTTGGATGGCTGAAACCACCTCTAATCACTTTCTGGAATCACAGGAGGACTGTTTCATCTGGCACGCTCCTTTTCTTTTTTTCCTCTCTTTTCCTGCTCCATGTGGAATATATTTTGAACATCCTTAAGGTAACTATTTTTAATGTTTTTTATAGCTTGATAACATCACGCTACACAAGCACTGCGTGGCTCATATGTGGCTCATGCGTGGCTTAGCATGGCTGATACGAGCCATTCGAGGACTCTAATGACCCTGTCGGTCGTGGCTTCTACGTGGCACGTTGCGGGTACAGAGCCAGGCACCTTAGTAGTGGATACGTGTTAGATGAAAACGTCGGTCATTCTTTGAATAATCACTCCACACCCATGCGTGGCTCCTTCTCAGCTTCATTATTCGGTGGGACCGCGGCTTAAGACCGTTTCACTAATGAAATTCCTTCACAAAACTTGGCTAAAAAGGTCAGGCTTAGTTTAGGATATTCATGATTCTTCATTCAGGCCCCTGCAGTTCTCTGGACCAAAGCTGGGGGGTCCACAGACCTGAAGTTTTCACAAAAGTTACATTTTGAAACTGCACAAAGAAGAGCAGTTTAAAACACTGAACATCAATGACATCTTGCAATTTAAATGTTGGATCAGTGGTCCACTGAGTAAAATAGACATGGAGACATGTACAAGTAAAGTACTAAAGATAAGGCAATTTTTTACAAAGTTTGGACAAACTAAAAGTAAGTAATGAAGTTGTCTATACAGGGGCATTTGAAAGTATTCACAGTGCTTCACTTTTTCCACATTTTGTTATGTTACAGCCTTATTCAAAATGGATGAAATTCGTTTCCCCCTAAAAATTCTACTCACAATATCCATAATGACAATGTGAAAAAGTTTTAGGATTTTTGCAAATGTATTAAAAATAAAAATAACTAAGAAATCACATGTACATAAGTATTCACAGCCTTGCCATGAAGCTCAAAACTGAGTCAGGTGCATCCTATTTCCACTAATCATCCTTGAGATGTTTCTACAGCTTAACTGGAGTCTACCTGGGGTAAATTCAATTGATTGGACATGATATGGAAAGACACACACCTGTCTACATATAAGGTCCCACAGTCCAGAGCACAAACCAAGCATGAAGTCAATAAACTGTCTGTAGACTCCAAGACAGGGTTGTCTTGAGGGACAATCTGGGGAAAGGTACCGAAACATTTCTGCTGCTTTGAAGGTCACAATGACCACAGTGCTCTCCCATCATCTGGTAAATGGAAGAATTTCGGACCCACCGGGGGCTCTCATAGAGCTGGCCACCCGTCTAAACTGGGCAATCAGGAAGAGAAGAGCCCTTAGGTCAGGGAGGTAACCAAGAACCTGATGGTCACTCTATCAGAGCTCCAGCATTCCTATGTGGAGAGAGAAGACCCTTCTAGAAGGACAGCCATCTCTGCAGCAATCCACCAACAGGCCTGTATGGTAGACAGAAGCCAATCCTTAGTAAAAGCACATGGCAGCCCACCTGGAGTTTGCCAAAAAAGCACCTGAAGGACTCTCAGCCAAGAGAAACAAAATTCTCTGGTGTGATGAGACAAAGACTGAATGCTAGGCATATGTTTCAAGGAAAATCAGGCAACATCCCCAAAGTGAAGCATGGCGGTGGAGTATCACGCTGTGGAGATGTTTTTCAACTGCAGGAACTGGGAGACTAGTCAGGATTGACTATCTCCATCCAACCTGATGGGGCTTCAGAGGTGCCTGCAAAGAGGAATGGGTAAAACTGCCCAAAGACAGGTGTGTCAAGCTTGTGATATCATATTCAAGAACACTTGAGGCTGTAATTGCTGCCAAACGTGCATCAACAAGTATTGAGCAAAGTGATGTGAAGACTTATTACATGTAATTCCTTTGTTTTTTAGTTTTAACAAATTTGCAAAATCTCAAAAAATAAACATCCTAAAAAAACAAACCAAACAAAAAAACAAAAAAAAACAAAACCCCAGCCCTTTTTCCACATACTCATTATGGGGTACTGTGTCTAGAATCTTTAGGAAAAAATGAATTTCATCCATTATGTAATAAAGCTGTAAAATAAGATGTGGAAAAAGTGAAATGCTATGAATACTTTTCAGATGGAGTTGTATGTGTTGAAAAAAAAAAAAAAAAAAAAAAAAAAAAAAAATGCTTGCAAACTTGAGCTGATAGGAATGAAATAACATCATTAGTGTCCTTTGTGAGGTTGAGAAAAAAAGAAATAATCATGCCTCCAACCCATACTAGAATTTAGCAGTAAAGCATTGGACAAGTAACATTTTCTTTGCAGTTTCACACAAGAGCAATTATGGCTTGCTAACCTTTGACCTCCAATCAGTTCTCCAACGTTAAAATGCAGGAAGACAAAATGAATATATCCATCCAGATCGGTATAAGCCATTGACAATAATGACACTTATTTTACTGGTGATGGCACGAAAAAGTAAAAAAGAAAAAAGGTCCTACTAAAAACTATAATTTGTTATTAGGAACTGAAGAAGGTGGAGCTGGAACCTGAGATTCACTGTATCTCAAAACAGGAACAAGCCAGGACAAAAATTTTTAAGTTTTGTGATTGGACCGTAAACATTCACAATTCATCACCCTATTTAATTAGCTGTTGTTACACATACAGTTGTGTTCAAAATAATAGCTGCAGTTTACAAAAGTGAGGTAAAGCTCAAAATCCTGATAATAGCTTCTATTTCCATGCACACAAATGCATTTGGAACACTGTACATTCTATTCCAAATCAAAACAAAAGAAAAACTGAACCAAATTGTTATTACGTTTACAGAAAGTTTAGAAAAAGGAATATTAGCCTGTTCAAAAACAACAGCAGTTGGCATTTTTCTTTCTGTGAAAGGAGAAAAAACAAAAACAAACAACAACAACAAAAATTACATGTACAACAATACACATTTCAAGCAAAGGCAGCACAAAGGATGAAGGCAGCACATGCTGGCTGTAGTGCATTTTTCTGAGCATCCAAGTAAAATGGGTCGTTCGAGACATTCAGAAAAACAACGTACTTTGATTAAAAAATTGATTGAAGATGGGAAAACATGTAAAGAAGTGCAGAAAATGATAGGCTGTTCAGCTAAAATGATCTCAAATGCTTTAAAATGGCAATCAAAACCAGAAAGATGTGGAAGAAAGTGGAACACCACCAATCTAAAGAATAACCAGAATGCAAAACACTCAATGATCAGCTCCCGGGTGATCAAAGAAGGTCTAAAGTTACCTGTGAGTACTGTAACAATTAGAAGATGCCTATGTGAAACCAAGCTATGGGCAAGAAGCCCCCCGCAAAGTCCCAGTGTTGAAAAGATGATGTGTTGATGAGGTTACAATTTGCCAAAGAGCACAATGACTGGACTAAAGAGAAATGGCACAACATTTGTGGACTGATGAAAACAAGATTGTTCCTTTTGGGTCTAGGGGCCGCAGACAATTTGTTAAGATGACCGCCAAGAACCGAATTCAAGCCACAGTACAGTGTGAAGACAGTGAAGCATCATAATATGGGGATGCTTCTCATATTATGATGTCAGGCCTGTTTATCACATACCAGGGATCATGGATCAGTTTGAACAGGCTGCATCAAAAATATGCAGAGGTCACGTTGACAAATGCCGAAGAGGAAATGCCCTTGAAATGGCCGTTCCAACAAGACGACCCCAAACACACTAGCAAGCACTTTGGTTCCAAACCACAAGATTAATGCTATGCAGATGCCAGCCCAATGCTGATCTTAATCCAATAGAAAACCTGTGGGCTGACATCAACAATGCTGTTTCTTGAAGCAAAGTCAAGATAATGTAGAGTAACTGTGGAATGTAGTCCAATTGTCCTGGGCTGGAATACCTGTTCACAAGAGCCAGAAGTTGGTCGACTCCATGGAACACAGATGTGAAACAGTTCTCAGAAACAGTGGTTATACAACTAAATAGTAGTTCAGTGATTCACATTAGGAAAGGTAAATCTTAAAGCATTCTTCAATGTATACAGTTTGTAAAGAAAAATGCAAACACCTGCTATTTTTTTGAAACGCTCTAATACTCATTTTTTTGTCACTTTCTGTAAATAATACCAAATTTGACAAATTTTTCTTTGTGTTTTGATTTGGAATAGAATGTGCAGTGTTCCCAATGCATTTGCATGTATAGAAATAAAGCCCATTATAAGGATTTTGAGCTTTACTCACTTTTTTAAACACACTATTATTTGAACACAACTGTAGAAGTAGGAATCAAGAATAAAAAGAAGAGAACAGCTGGCAAAGCATGGCAAACTACAACTAAAAACCAAACAAAACAAGAAACAAACAATATGAACAATCTTATAGGAGGAAAAACCCAACCGACACTTACATGACATTTTGGAATCCATTTGGCCCCAGTCTCACAAAGGCCTTCTTCACTAAACCTTACAATCAAACCAGTCATGTTGGTGAGAGAGGTGAACCGTAAGAAGCATGTAATGACCAGCACATTCCTGAGCTAAATGGCATACCAGCTGTCAAGTCACTGACTACCTGTACTGACCCCCAAAAACACCTGGAAATCTTTGTCTCAGGTTTACAATCTGACCATCACTGTGCTTGACATCCTGGGCCTTGAACAATATCCACTATTGCAGTTCACACTCAAGTGAGACAATGTCCCAGGGTACAACATGTTGCACAGAAATCATAAGAACACAGATTTACCCAGTATTGATATACGTGTATTAATTTGTGTACTGCTGTTAACAGTCTGAAAGCATACTCCAATCAAACAAACAGCCACAGAGACTGCCGAAAACAAAGTATTCCCGAGTGTTTCCGACAGTGTTTTATGCCACTCTGAGCAAACATCTCAGCGCACTGTTGAATGGAATTGAGAAAACTGCTACTAACATTAAGAACGGAGCCACTCTGAGTCATTTTGAAAGTGATAACTGTATAAATTTCGATGCAGTCATGGTAAAAGCAGCAGCCACTCTCCACTGTGAGAAGATTTACTGCACATGGACATCCATTAGTCATGAACACAGCCTGTTAAAAACAGTCTGCCAGAGGCACAATTTGTGCACGCTCCATAGTGTCCTTGATGCAGTAACTGTGAAAAGTCTAAGAAATACATCTGTGTGATCAGGCAGCAACAGCGGACAGTTCCGCGTGCAAGTTCACGGTTGGTAGCTATAGTGGGGTTGAAATGATGTCCTGCTCTGGTACAGACAGTGGACTCCGTAGACATTTGTATCCAAAATCCGACACTCTAAGTAAAATGAAATAGAATAATAATAATAACAAAGTCTACCGGTGTCACAAACCTAACGGTCCCCCTAAAAATGGGTCCCCCCGATGACGCAGTTCACAGATTAACACCTCGTTTCTGCTTCAAACTGCACACCAGTCATCATCTATCTCAGAGACAAATATCTGAAGCTTGAGTACAACAATTATTTCCACATAAATTCAGCATTATTTCATCATAAAAGGCAGTGGAATGTGGAGTGGAATCGATCAGAGCGCTGTGGCTAAACAAGCTGCTAGCTGATGTGTTCACTGCACGTCGGACATTTCAAAGCGTCACGAAATTTCGTCTCGTTTCTGCTTAAAACTGATTTTAGAATGATTTAAGGACAGAAGGACTCTGTGGACAGATGTTCTCTTCAGTTCTACTGTGCTGAAGCCCACCACTGTGCATACTGGCTGACCATGTGTGCATGTGGCTCATGGCTGCCAGCATGAGACACTCTCACATTGTGGTCCCGATTTAAAAAAAAAAAAAGAAAAAAAAAAGATAATCCCAGCTGGTGCAGACAGCTGTGTCCAGTCTGACCATAAGCCACTGCTGCTGGACTACCTCGGCCACTTCCAGACCTTCTGTCTATCTCCAATCACCTCCTCAATTTGGCATGCTCTCAGGGCAGCTCGTGTCTCCCAAAGGGAAAGGCAGATCATCATTTTTAATTCCAGTCACTCACAATGTAGTTTCATACGCTGTCAATCCATCAGAAAGTTCTCTCATGATTCTTGCACATTAGTCAGAACATCCATTATCTCCTGAAAATAATGCATTCCGGACTTTTTCCAATTTAAGAAATACAGCTGCATTTTTAGGCAGCATGTAAACAACGTCGTAGCAGAGTTTCAGATACATACGAGGTCTGTCCAAACAGTATCGTACCTTTTTATTTTTTTCAAAAACTATATGGATTTGAATCACGTGTGATTACATTAGCCAAGCTTGAACCTTCGTGCACATGCGTGAGTTTTTCCACGCCTGTCGGTTGCGTCATTCGCCTGTGGGCAGGCTTTGAGTGAGCACTGGTCCACCCCTCCCGTCGGATTTCTTTTGTCTGAGAACTTGCTGAGAGACTGCCGCTTTGCTCCATGAAATTTTTTTCAGAAACTGTTAGAGACAGGGAGTTGGAAACCATTCGATAGATTCAGTTGGATATCGGTGAAGATTCTGTCAGCGTCACGCGTATTATGGACTGTTAAAACCTTTTTAAAGACGGCCCACAGCGGTGGAGGGCGCGCCGAGCGGCCATTCGACAGGCTGGATCGACCAGATCATTTCTAAACTGAACGCTGTGTTGATCCGGGACATCATGTGACTACCACAGAAATGACAAGAGAGCTGGACATAGCACTTTTGCGGCACATTCCACTGTTACAGGAGATTTTGTAATGAAAGACGTGCGGAGGATTTCGCGCGTCGGCACGAAGCAGCTCATGACACGCAGCAAAAAAACACCTCCGTCTTGGAAGTCTCACAGGACATGTTGGGGCATGTCCAGCTGTTACACAATTTCTCGGATACTCACTCGACTGAAAGCCATTGAAAGCCGTCTGAATCTTCTGAATGGTTTCCAACACGGAGGTGGTTTTTTTTTTTGCTGCGCGTCCTAAGCTGCTTCGTGCCAACGCGCGAAATCCTCTGCACGTCTTTCATTACAAATCTCCTGTAACAGTGGAATGTGCCGCAAAAGTGCTATGTCCAGCTCTCTTGCCATTTCTGTGGTAGTCACATGATGTCCCGGATCAACACAGCGTTCATTTTAGAAATGATCTGGTCGATCCAGGCTGTCGAATGGCCGCTCGGCGCGCTGCACGCCCTCCGCCGCTGTGGGCCGTTTTTAAAAAGGTTTTAAAAGTCCATAATCCATGTGACACCGACAGAATATTCACCGATATCCAACTGAATCTATCGAATGGTTTCCAACTGCCTGTCTCTAACAGTTTCTGAAAAAAATTTCATGGAGCAAAGCGGCAGTCTCTCAGCAAGTTCTCAGACAAAAGAAATCCGATGGGAGAGGTGGACCAGTGCTCACTCAAAGCCTGCCCACAGGCGAATGACGCAACCGACAGGCGTGGAAAAACTCACGCATGCGCACGAAGGTTCAAGCTTGGCTAATGCAATCACACGTGATTCAAATCCATATAGTTTTTGAAAAAAATAAAAAGGTCCGTTACTTTTTGGACAGATCTCGTATACACACAGCCTGGTTGGAAAGAGCATCATGGAGAGTTACTAACTGCGCATTCACGGTGGCAGTTAAAACAACATTAAAATAGCGTCCTGCTCCACAGACAGCAGACTCGGCACACATCAGGATCCGAAATCTGACAGAGTCACAAAAAATTAGAAGACTTTTGGAATGAAGTGTGTTGCCTACTCTGTACAGAGCACTGAACCATCAGTAGTTTCCTGATCGGATGTTGCAGCAGTCGTTTCACTGTCTGTTTGCTATTTTGCGGTTTCTGCATTTGTCCGCCGACAAATGCAAAAACATTTTCCTGGAAATGCACCTGCTGACTGGCAGAGCAAAATGTTTAATTAGCAATAAAATGTGTCAGCAACCACCAATCATGACCACATGTGCACAGATAGACTTACAATCACAAATACTTTGATGTTGTGTTGTTGAATGGCGCGTCCTTTAAACTTGCCAGGAACCTGCCAGTTTCTTTAGCTTCTCCTATTTTGCCTGATGTCAAAACTTGATTGATACAAGTTTTAGACCAGATGCCCTTCATGACACAATTTAAAATGTACACAAGGAGAACAGGATATGAGTGGCCTTGAAGCAGGTTGCCCAGCACATTTGCCTCTGGTTGGGAGGTAAGTGCCCTACATGTGTGCGCCACCATGCTGCCCCAATTTGCCAGCAACCCTGTTCATACAGTCAAGCCTGGCTGTTGTCTGTCCTATCACAAGTGAAGTGAGCAAGTACAACAGCAACAATAAAAAGACCAGGGATCAAGTGTCCTCCCTTATATGGAGGCACTGGACTGCAGCAATTAACAAACCACATAATGTACAATCTATAACAATGTTGTTAACACTGTGCGGCTGTGTTATGCTGTTAGCTGTTGGTATTGATCATCATTATCACTTTACGGAGGCATTGCTAGGCCGGTAGCGTAGATTTACGTTGACGCTACCTGGCTATACCCGCCCACAGTAGCAAACGAGTATCAGCATACCCGCCCACTGTGAGTAAACAAATGATGTCATAGCACGCAGCCCAAGAACTGTCAGCAGAGGAAAAAATGAAAAGGCGAGAAGTGTGTGTTGGTCCCAATATGGATATTCTGGATGATTTTATCATGATAGTACGACAATGAACAGCCAAAGCAGCCAACTTGACAAAGAAAGCACTGGCGAATTTGGAGAGCAGCGCGCGCCAGCCGACACGACAAAAGTTAAAGTGAGCCAACTTTTTATGTACACTTTTGCTGGGTGTCGTGCGTTTTGAAATGACATTAAATATTGTTAATGTGATTCCACGTATTGCATATCTCAGTAAGTGATAATAATGCAAATAACATGCTGCTGTCGTGAGGTATGCATTTTGTGAGTCCCTCTGTCCATGCCCAGTCACCCACAATGACAGACATTCGCCCGATTTAGACGTGGGCGAATATCTGTCATTGTGGGTGACTGGGCATGGACGGAGGGACTCACAAAATGCATACCGCACGACAACAGCATGTTATTGTATTATCATGACACTGTCTACCCATGGTTCCCTTTGTACAATCTTCTCCATAAATTCTCCTAATGTCTAGTATGTGATGCTGAGGACTTCCTTGTGCTCAGACAAGATTAGAGGGAAAAACTTTCATTTTACTGAAGATCTGAGGTGAACACTAATAAATACTGAAATCATTACAAATGCTGCACTAAACTGGTAATAACATTTACACATGGTGTATCATTTGACACCTTGGCTACAGGCATTATATGCTGTGTAGATGCAAAGACAACAATGTTTTGATATAAATAAAAACTACAAAAAACAAAAGCAAACATTAAAATTTTATGTAAATCATGTTCTAGATTTCCATACATACCTCAAACTGTACATCAACATTTCATGCTTCCTCAAATCACATTGTGGTTGTAGGAATAAAATGCATTTTAACGCAGACTACATTAAAATACACAACAATGAAAATCTTATCTGTAAGACCAGGGAAAGCTGCTTTAATGACCAAGTGTCCACTCACCTTGGCAGTGGAACAAACCAAAAAAGAAAAAGAGGAGTGCAGTTAAGTGTAAGCACCAGTAAAATATACAAACTATGATTTCCTGAACTCAAGTCCAACCCTTTTCTAAGAAATGCACTTCTGACAAGAATTTAGTACTGCATGCCAAACATACAACGCAGGATTATTAAGAAACCAAAGGTTAGTAAATGTAAGCCTTTCTACTGCTACCCCTTTATATTGTAAGCTGAGCCAGTGAGCTTTTCCACATATAATTGGATTGCGCGCCAAATCTTGATGCAGGATTTATTTAAGACAACCATATAGCTACATACATCATTATACTGGACACTGTAATCAACATTAAAGATACTACATGAAATCAAGTGCTAAATCACAAAGAGTGGAGCTGTTTGCGACAGCAAAATGTTTATTCTAAAGCAAAGGTATGGAGCATACTACTAACTGTGGTAATTCTATCACAATACCAGAAGGGGGAAACAGAATGCTGCAACAACTTCATGCTGTGAAGATTAAAAATTCATTCTGTAGTGAGTGTCAGGAAATGAGGTTATACTGGCATGACTATGAAAAGCATTTTCAACTAATAACCACAATGCTTGGTCTGACAATCAGTCCAGTGCTTCCCCTAGAATTTTTTTTTTTTCCAGGCTTGGATTATTGGTAGTTAAGATAAGATAAACTTTATTGATCTCAGAGGAGAAATTCACATTACGTTAGCTCTTAAAAACACACAAGATGGGTGCAAGTAGAGGAAAATGTTCATCAAACAGCGTATGCAAGGATAAGCAATAATAATACCGTATTTTCCGGACTATAAGCCGCTACTTTTTTCCCACACTTTGAAACATGCGTCTTATATTGAGTTGCGGCTTTTCTGTGTTTTTTCTTCACCAGCCAGGTGGCGCTTTAGCAGAAAGTAAAAAAAAATGAGAGGTGGGAAGTCAAAGTTGGAAATCAAAGAAGAAAGCGCTAATTTTCATTTAGCACATGCAAGCAGCAGGCACGACAAAGGTTTTTTTTCCAAACCCACACTCCCTCATCATGGAAACCACACGAAGTTCATATGATGCCGCATTTAAGTTGAAGGCCATTGATCTGGCAGTAAAGGAAGGAAATAGAGCTGCTGCACGTAAGCTTGGCGTGAATGAACCCATGGTTCGGTGCTGGAGACGGCAGCGGGAAGAACTCATTCAATGCCAAAAGACTAGAAAGACTTTCAGAGGACATAAAAGCAGGTGGCCTAAACTTGAAAATGTTCTTGAGGACTGGGTTAACACTCAGAGAGCAGGTGGCTGAGGTGTATCCACTGTGCAAATCCGGCTGAAAGCCAAATCAATCGCCCGCGAAATGAATATTGACGATTTTAACGGAGGACCGTCCTGGTGTTTCAGATTCATGAGAAGAAAGAGCCTTTCTGGCACATTAAGACAGACTTGCGGAGGAGTTCGGCACGCCGTGGTGCAGCCGCTCGGCGCAAAGAAACGCCGTGATGAAGCCTCACGGGACATGTTGGGGCTTGTCCAGCTCAAGCTCAATTTCTCGGATATTCACATGACTGAAAAGCAACCGGAATCCGTCTGAAAGCCGTCCTGAGAGACCAACACCGAGGTGGTTTTGTGCCGCGTCAAAAGCGGCTCCGTGGCGCGTCCCTTGGCTTCTTTTTCCATGAAAAAAAAAAAACTGTAACGGTGGAATGTGCCGGAAAAAGTGCTGACGTCCACATCTTCTGCCTTTTTGTGAAAGTCAGACAAGGTCCCGGATCAACAAAGCTTTCACATTGGAAATGATCTGGTTGTTTGTGCGGGGTGTCAGCCTGTCCATCGGCGCTGCGCTCTCAGCAGTTGTGGGCCGTCCTTAAAGGGGCAGTAACACCCTTTAATCTGTTTAATCCCCATAAAAATCGTCCCCAAAACCCATATTAATTTTTCGAACGGTGTCCACCTGGAGGTCTCTTACAGTTTCTGGAAAAAAATTGATGCAGCAAAGATCCAAATCGTTCAGACATTTATTCGCAATAAAAAATAGACGAGAGGGGTAGACCACACCTCACTCAAAGCCTGCTCACAGGCGAATGAAGCAACCGACAGGCATGAAAAAAACTCACGCATGCGCACGAGGGTTCAAGCTTGGCTGACGCAATCACACGTGATTCAAATCCATATGGTTTTTGAAAAAAATAATAAGGTCGGACACTTTTGTAACAGACCTCGTAAATAAGGCTCAAACTCATAAGGCTGTGTCCCCACAATTTCTTCAGAAACTCCTTTAGACTGGGCTAAAAAAAGAGTCCAAAAACAGCTCGACCTCCGCCATGTTTGCAATTGATTTGGGCTGGAATCAGCAGGTCCTGTTCTGGTGATGACATAGCAACAATATGGCCATTGCTGAGGGCTGAAATAGAGCGTAGGCTTCAGACAGCTGTTGTTTATCCTTCACCCGCGCACTTACCAACTTTTATTGTCCAGGATTTTTTAAAATATCAACATTTCATCATTTTTAGTGATTATCTGTGCACATTTTTTGGTGTCTACCTACACTTTAATATGCATATTATTGCCAGAATCCCCTCAGTCATCACTGACTGATCTCAGGGAGCATGTGCACTCACTTTTTTCTTCAAAGTGCAACTCCAGACATCCTAGTAAACCATGTCCACACAAAATAAGGCCAGGCCAAATGACTGCCCACATTCATGCGTTGCACAGCGGCTGACATAAGTAGCTGTCAGACAAACAGTCGCACACATCACAAAGAATCACAAAGTTGTATACATTTTTATTTTAAATGACCACTTGCCTTTAGCAATGTAAATGTCTTTTGTGAAAACAGAAATGAGTGAGAACAAGTTTAATAGCACCAATGGATCAAACAGATATGAACACTGACAGAGCATTTCATGAAAAAAAGAAGTCTGTAATGCAAAAATATATACCAGGAGACAGGAGGTGGTGGGCAATGTTTGATTATGCCAATTTAAGTCAAAATATGTGGAGTAGATGTCAGATTCTGACATCTGACACCTTGTAGTGAAAGCTTTAACTGCCAACTTCAAGCAGATAGCAGCGGGAGTTTATAATGTCTTGCAGCAGTTGGTTGATAGCTGGTAAGATAATTAAATAAATAAATGAATAATAAAAAGAAGAAGAAAAAAGACGGGAAGGAGAAGAAGAAGAAGAAGTGATCTAATCAAAAGCAAGTCACAATAAAAATAATTAAATTCACAGAAGATTGTCTGAATCAAAGCTCTGCAGATGTGCTGAAGGGATTATTGACATTGGGTCAAGGATGAACGCCACCAAAACGAAATGTTGATAGGACTAATATTTTTGGAGAAACTACAGACATTAGCTAACAACAATGAAAAATGGACATTGATAATGTGCAATGTTCTTCTACCTTAGTAGAAGAAGAATTTGATTTGATCTGAACATGTCGTCTGAACCATGGACTAAAAATGACACCAAAGTTATATTGGTGAGTAAACGGCTGTATTTTATGCCAGAAATGAGGTCCAGGTTGTTAAATGCGGCATTTCTCCAACATGTCTCTCTAGTGATATTAAAGGGGAACAGAAACGCTTTTTGAGAATTTGTTTGTGCATTCCTTGGTAAAAATTAAATGTTAATCATACACTCGCAGAATGTTTGAGCGCAGTGTAGATAATATTATTTTAATCAAATTTTCCGCTAAATTGACAAGTAAATCGCCATTGGCTGAAGTCAGTGGAGGACATTTCCAGTTGACGTCACTGGTTGGGGTCTCCTCTGCTGAGGACGAGTGCAGTTTACTGAGCTCGCTCATTGAGGTTCTATTAGTATCATCAAGAAACAGGTGGAATATGATTATGTTTTTTGTATTTCTTGTATTTGAAATGGCATAAACAAATTAAAATGTGTGAAATACCAAGTGTTCCAATACTTTTGGAGGGCACTGTATCCTAACCTTGTGATTAGTGCAAAATAAGTGTGGTATTAGTCGTGTTTTGTTTAAGAATGTTTTTCACTGTTGCGACACTTGGTATGAAATCATAGTCATACCGTATATCATATTGATATGACAATACTAAGATAAGATCATCAGCCCATATTGTACAGCCCTACTGTCAACTAGCTGAAAACCTTGAATATTAATTTACATCTACATAAAAAAAATGCTTCAAGTGGCAAGGGGATTAAGAGGGCTGTAATTAGGGGGGTCTGGAAGCTGAAAGATTTTAGCCATGCTAATACTCCACTGAAGCATTTGCTCAAAAAAAAGTCTGAAGGACCTAAATGACAAGGTGAGATGTTGAAGAGCTTCGCTCGTTCATGTCTGTGACATATACATATTAATAATAATAGTGTGTATGTAATAACAAGGACCTAAACAATTTATAAATACATTAAGACAGTAAATTAATATTAACAAAACTATACAATTAATAGGAAATAAAAGGGCTGAATTCGTCTTCTAAAAAGTGTTGAGGTCTAAGGTTCCAAGAACATTCTGGACTCACACACCATTCCAACTCATTATAGAACCTTTGGTTAATTTATTACCACCCTTGAAAAATGTCAGCTACCTATCTCATAAACATTACCCAATCTTGAGCCCATGTATCCCCACGGGCAACAAGCTAGTGTCAATATAACAGCTCACACAGCCAGATAAAACAAAGTACTTTCAAATACTTCAGCATTCTTTGATTTGACATACCAATGCTGAGCACAGACATAACAACAATTATGCCTCTGCATAAACTACTATGTCTCTTAATTATTATTTTTTTTTTTTTTTTGAAAGATGCATAGCTTTGTTTAGGATTCTGTAGACACTATACAATACTTTCCCACAAATAACCACTCCAAATACTACATGACATGTCACACATCACTTCCCTTCAACTTACTCCCCTCTTCCAAATGATGTCACAAGTGGCAATTTCACATTAGTCATTACTTGCAAAATAGATGACGTGGGAAAAGAAGTGCCTCCTGTCTGCTGTGCGTGTGTAAAGAGACCACACCTATAGAGAGGAGCAGGTTCGAACAGCTTCCTGATCCTCACTCAACTGTGCAACATTATGTCTGCAAAGAATAGTCAAATATTTCAAGGCCAATACCTGTGTGTGTGGGTGTGGATTCATAATATAAACAAACATGAAGTATCCACATTGAAATAACTTTTAAGTTACACTTGCAAAATCTCAAAGCAGTTTGTCGAGCCTTTTTTTATAAACTGTAGTTGAATGAGAAAAGAAAGAAATGACATTGGAGACATACTTGTGCATATGTTGAACATTACAGTTATAAAGCACACATGTAGTAATTGAACAGAGACAGTTCCAGGCACAAACGTCGTCTTGCTTTCAAACTCTTGAACAAAAAGGTCTATTGAGAGTAAAATGCATAATGAAACTCAGTCACATCCTTGTGGAGCCATAAATTGTGAGTAAACTTCCTCATGTGTGTAGGATTTGTTCAGAGATTACGTTATGTATGATACAATACCAAAAGAAATCCTGACACCAAAGGGAGACAATGACACCAGTGTTTCAGCCACAATGAGGCCTTTCGTAAGAATGTTTCGACTGACAAATGATTCATCAGTTGAACAAGATATGAGTACTGACAACACCAATAATTCATGTGGGCTGATTTCTGACAAAATCTACTAATTCTGGTGAAATGTGTGGTAGATCTAAACAGTTGCTACCAGCAGTTAAACTTTACCACCAGAGGTACAACTAACTAACAATCACAATGTCAGTTTGTTCCTCCTTTCCAAACCCGTCCAGGTTGCAGGTAATCAATGGAATGAAGTCATCCATGCAACCACTTTTGAGTTTAATCATTATTGAAATCTTTGTCGCAAGCCATGAACTTCTTGACTGCAACAACACAACCTGACTAAACAGGACCAGCCGCCTGCCAGAGAGTCAGCGGTGACAGACACAAATCCGAACAAAGCTAAATTTATTCTGCAAGTGCATTATACAGGCAAACAGCTCCAACAGATAGGATCCTCCGGCGCTGCTGTTTGTTGAAGATGTAACTATGGTTACATTTTAGGCTGAGGGGGGTGGTGCATTTGTGACAACAGCAGCTGTAAGAGAGACCTGGGGATTGGATACCTACCTTTTTACCACCAGAGTTAGGGTCTTATGGGAGCCTTTCACCAGGCAGATTGCCTCCTGTCGGTAACCACTCAGGGGAATCTCATTGATGTTGATGAGCTCGTCTCCCACCTGGAGACTCACAGCTGCTGCTTTGCTGCCCTCCTCAACCTGTAACAAACAGAAGATGGAGAAGCAGGTAAATTAATATTTAACTAAGACAAATTAAACCCAGTGTATGAATTGAACATAGGAATCTGCCGTCAAATAAAAACCCCATGTTCGAGTCAAACCATCTACAGTGCATACGGAAAGTATTCACGGCGCTTCACTTTTTCACATTTTGTTATGTTACAGCCTTATTCCAAAATGGGCGAAATTAAAACATTTTTTCGTTCAAACTTTTACTCACAACAACCCATAATGACAATGTGAAAAAAGTTTTTTTTTTTTTTTGAGAATTCTGCAAATTGATAAAAAAAGAAAGAAAAGAAAAGCACAAATCTGGGGAAGGATACAGAAACATTTCTGCCTCAATGAGCACAGTGGCCTCCATCATCATCTGTAAATGGAAGAAGTTTGAACCCAATTTCAATTTATTTTCATTTATATAGAACCAAATCACAACAAAGTTGCCTCAAGGTGCTTTACACAAGTGAGATCTAAACATACCAACCCCAAGAGGAAGCACACAGGAGACTTGATGATTTGAGGAAGAAAACTCAAGTAGACCAGATTCAAGGGGGTGACCTTCTGATTGGGCCATGACAAAATCTCTTGTTAAAAGTGAAATCTGCCGGAAAATGGCTGATGTCCAGCTCTTGTGATAACCAGAGAAAGAGCACACGATGGTCTCGTATCCACAGAGCCATCAGCTCAGAAATGGTCCGGTGGCTTGTGCCGTGTCGTCGTAGCTCGGAGCGCGGAGCGCTGAGCGTCTTTAAAGGGGTCCATAAAGCTGTACTAACAGACCTTATTCTCTGTGAAGCCCGTAAAATTTTCACCGAAAGCCAGATAAATTTTTCGAATAGTTTCCAGGTGCCAGTCTGTAACAGCTTCTGGAAAAAAACCCCATCATTCCGCCATTTCCAGACAATGAAAATCCGATGACGGGGCGGGACCACTCCTTCCACAAGGCGTGCTCACAGGCGAATGACGTCACCGACAGGCGTGGAAAAACTCACGCATGCGCACAAGGGTTCAAGCTTGTCTGACGTGAAAACATATGAATCAAATAGATATAGTAAAAAAAAAAATAAAAAGGTACGATACTTTATGGCCAGACCTCGTATACAGGAAATTTTGGGAGTCCATGCTAGTGCACAAGACGGGAGGCCTGCAGAAGAGGACACCCACTCCCATCTCTGGATGAAGCCACCAGGACTCTTCCTAGAGCTGACCACCAGTCGAACCTAACGATCGGGGGAGGGGGGCTTTAGTCGAAGATGTGACCAAGAACCTGATGGTCACTGTCAGAGCTCCAGCATTCCTCTGTGGGGAGAGCAGAACCTTCCAGAAGGACAGCAATCACTGCAGCAATCCACTAATTAGGCCTGTATGGTAGAGTGGCCAGATGGAAGCCACTCCTTAGTAAAAGGGACATGGCAGACCACCTGGAGTTTGCCAAAAGGCACTTGAAGGACTCTCAAACCACAAGAAACAAAATTCTCTGGTCTGATGAGACAAAGATTGATCTGTCTGGCGTGAATGCCAGGCTTCATGTTTGGAGGAAACCAGGCACCATCCCTACAGTAAAGCATGGTGGCGGCAGCGTCATGCTGAGGGGATGTTTTTCAGCGACAGGAACTGGGAGACTAGTCAGGATTGAGGGAAAGACTAATGCAGCAATGTACAAAATCATCATGGATAAAAACATGCTCCAGCACGCTCTTGGCCTCAGACTGGGGTGATGGTTCATCTTTCAGGAGGACAATGACCTTAAAGCCCCTTTCACACCAGGGCTGCTTTGAGTTGCATCAGGCGTTTTCATGATGACACCGCATGGAAGCAACCTAGTGCCGAGACGATCCAGCTCGACGCCACAACAGCGCGAGGGGCGCAAAGGACGAAGCAAATTGGGCGCCAAAAAATTAAACATGTTTAATTTTTTTTTGCGTCCTGTGCTCGACGCAGAAATTAAGTGGTTTCAACGCAAGTCAGGGCAACGCGATGGTAATCAATGTGACTGGAAGCCACACACTCACAATATAACGTTACCCAACGCCAATTTATGATTCCTGCTGTGTTCCATTGTTCCTGAAGTATAAATCAGGCAGGACTATTTTTATACCGTGTACACAATGCAGTGAGACTACACGCACAAAAAAGAGCACAGAAAAAAAAAAATGCTGATTGCTGCTGCAGCTCCTCGCTCTTCTCTCACAAAGGTGTTTAAATAAAATCCATGAAAGTCCTGCTCACAGACTGATTGCCAGCGACAGGACACGGCCACATCCAGTAAAAAGTCCGGACATCTCGAGTCCACTCACCGACGATTCGTTCACACGCACACATGTGAACAATTAAAAGAAAGAAAAAAAAAAACTGTCTGGCTGCAGGCAGTTAGTTCCTTGTTCTCCCCCCAAACTCTCTCATCACTGTGTTAATAAAAAGGACATGAGTCCTGCTCACAGCCTGATTGCCAGAGACAGGACATCTCCACATTTACTCACGGATGGTTCGTTCGCGCACACCACGAACCATCTCGCGGTCAAAGGAGGAAAGATAAACTATAACAGAACTCAGAGCGCAGACTTGCAGCTCAGAACAAGAACAAATATAAACTAGAAGAGAAGTCAGAGTGCACAGTCTGGCTGCAGCCAAACTGTGCACTCTGACTTCTCTGTGCAGAGAACCTGCAGGCTGCATTCTCACCTCCTCTCTGCCCCCTGCTGTGCGCACCTGACGCAGACATTCCTGCGTCATCATGACGCAACAGGAAGTGGGCCCGGTGTGAAAGGGGCTTAAGCACACAGCCAAGAAATCAAAGGAGTGGCTTCAGGACAACTCTGTGAATGTCCTTGAGTGGCCCAGCCAGAGCCCAGACCTGAACCCGATTGATCTCTGGATAGATCTGAAAATGGCTGTGCACAGATGCTCCCCATCCAACCTGAGGGAGCTTGAGTGGTACTACAAAGAGGAATGGGCAAAACTGCACAAAGATAGGTGCACCAAGCTTGTGGCATCATATTCAAGAAGACTTGAGGGTGTAATTGCTGCCAAAGGTGCATCAACAAAGTATTGAGCAAAGGGTGTAAATATTTATGTACATGTGATTTCTTATTTTTCTGTTTAATAAATTTGCAAAAAAATTAAAAATAAAAAAAATTAAAAAATAAAAATTATGCGGTCTTTATGGAGTGTTGAGAAGAATTTTTCATAATTGTGAGAAGAATCTTGGAATAAGTCTGTAACATAAAATGTGGAAAACATGAAGCGCCGTGAATACTTTCCGGATGCACTGAAATTTCTCAGGGTACATGAAACCAAAAGTAAAGCACAATATGTCAATATTTTCATAATTCTTTATTTATTTAGAATAGTCAGGTGAACACATCAAAATGGTGAACAGTTGTGTTTTAGGAGGGTCTATCATAACAACTTACTAGTTCAGTTTTCCCACGGATTGTTGAAGAGTTCTGTACATGCCTCCCGAAAAAATGGGACAAATTACAGTAGAGCATATCGTGAGAAATGCACTTCAAAAACTATTTTGGAGATGGAGTCGTGGAGAAAGAAGGGTTTTATCCATGTGTTTAAAAGGTGGGACCCAAAGACTTTGAGAATACTTTTGCAATCTTAACATGAGAGATGTGCCGCAAACACTGGACCCACCCCCAGGCATTTAAAAGTCTTACCTGCTTACCAGATGTAGATGGACAAAAAGACAAAACAAACCATTTGGTGATCTGATCTTTACTGACCATTACATGTTCCTATTATTTGTTTTTTTTTTTTAAAGGAGATAATGACTTTTGAACCAGAGCAGGTGTGCTTCTACATGGCTGCTGTGTGCAAACACATATGCTGGATGCATCTCTCAAGGTGGGCATTTATCAGTACCATGCGCTTTTCAATCTTACGCGTATTTAGACATATCTGATGCGGGGGGTTTTCTGAATGCAAAATGCAACCCATGTTGGCCACAGACAGAGTGGAGTAACCTTCAGTTAACTAAAAGTCAGTCCCTAAAGTTACATTATGATTATGGATAAATGGCTCTCACTCTGTCATACACTTTTCTGATGCACTCTGGCTAAGTTCACTTTTACCAACTATATCCTGAGCCCGCACAAGTCAACAGGACCGCTGCAGCGGTCTTGGAAGAAAGTATTTATAATCTGGTATATCATTTTTTTAAAAGATAGCACTAACTGGAGTAAGATATGCACTTTGCAAGTTGACTCAAGCTGTGGCACTTATAATAGATAAATATAATGCAATGTTAAAATACCCTTTGAACTTAGCCAAGGTTTGTGTCCCAAGAATGTTCCTTGTGAATTTGAAGACCCCGGCAATGTCCAAACTGATAAACTTTATTGTTTTTGTACAAATATTTGCTCATTTTGAAATGGATGCCTACAACACGTTTCAAAAAAGCTGGGACAATGGTATGTTTACCACTGTGATACACCTTTCCTTTTAACAACACTCATGACTTTTGGAACTGAGGACACTAATTGTTGAAGCTTTGTAGGTGGAATTCTTTCCCACTCTTGCTTGATGTACAACTTCAGTTGTTCAACAGTCCACGTTCTCCGTTGTCGTATTTTGCACTTCATTTTCACGCAAAAGCTAATACCATCATCCGAAAGTGGTTGGGACTGCCACGGTGCCTCTCCGAAGTAGGCCTTTTTGGGAGGAACACACTGCAATTGCCACTGCAATCCATCAAGCTGGGCTACATGCAAGAGAAGACCAGGCTAGTTCATGAGTTAAGACAGTCCATTGATCAGTCAGTAAGGAGCGCTTACGCCAAGGTCCCTACTGGACGAAAGTGGAATTCCCAAAAAGAAGTTGAACGAGTTGACATTAGGCTGCAACATCAGGGGATTGTAACGGCTCTAATCACTTCCTGAATCACAGAGGGGGACTGCAGCCAGAGCCGTTCGCGCGCGCATATGCACACGCCTAACAAGCTGCAGAAAGCATTTTGAGCCATCTAAAAAGGTAATTATTTGACTTGTTTACATTGTCATGGCTTAATGTCTGGTGGTTGGCTCTCACTGCGGTATTGTATCACTTCCTGTTCCGGAGCACAGCGGTGTTTTTCTGTATCTGTTAGCTGTTTAATCTGCGCAGTTAGATTGATCTAGTTATCTAGATTACGATTTGTTTCCCAGTGTAATCTTTACGTGCCTTAACTAAAGCACTCCTTCTGCTGAATCACCTCTAAATTATTTACACATTATTCACTTTGCGTGTTTTTAGGAATCCGCTAGCTTAGCGTAGCTACTAGCTCTTAGCCGATTTAGCATGGCGGCTTCTCCTGTCTCTCCCGCACTTTTCTGCTCTGGGTGTGAAATGTTTAGTTATTCCTCGGCCTCCTTTAGCAGTAACGGTACTTGTAATAAGTGTAGCTTATTCGTAGCTTTGGAGGCCAGGCTGGGCGAATTGGAGACTCGGCTCCGCACCGTGGAAAATTCTACAGCTAGCCAGGCCCCTGTAGTCGTTGCGGACCAAAGTAGCTTAGCCGCCGTTAGTTACCCCCTGGCAGATCCCGAGCAGCCGGGAAAGCAGGCCGACTGGGTGACTGTGAGGAGGAAGCGTAGTTCTAAACAGAAGCCCCGTGTACACCGCCAACCCGTTCACATCTCTAACCGTTTTTCCCCACTCGGCGACACACCCGCCGAGGATCAAACTCTGGTTATTGGCGACTCTGTTTTGCGAAATGTGAAGTGAGCGACACCAGCAACCATAGTCAATTGTCTTCCGGGGGCCAGAGCAGGCGACATTGAAGGAAATTTGAAACTGCTGGCTAAGGCTAAGAGTAAATTTGGTAAGATTGTAATTCACGTCGGCAGTAATGACACTCGGTTACGCCAATCGGAGGTCACTAAAATTAACATTAAATCGGTGTGTAACTTTGCAAAAACAATGTCGGACTCTGTAGTTTTCTCTGGGCCCCTCCCCAATCAGACCGGGAGTGACATGTTTAGCCGCATGTTCTCCTTGAATTGCTGTCTGTCTGAGTGGTGTCCAAAAAATGAGGTGGGCTTCATAGATAATTGGCAAAGCTTCTGGGGAAAACCTGGTCTTGTTAGGAGAGACGGCATCCATCCCACTTTGGATGGAGCAGCTCTCATTTCTAGAAATCTGGCCAATTTTCTTAAATCCTCCAAACCGTGACTATCCAGGGTTGGGACCAGGAAGCAGAGTTGTACTCTTACACACCTCTCTGCAGCTTCTCTCCCCCTGCCATCCCCTCATTACCCCATCGCCGTAGAGACGGTGCCTGCTCCCAGACTACCAATAACCAGCAAAAATCTATTTAAGCATAAAAATTCAAAAAGAAACTGCACCACAGACTAAAACAGTTAAATGTGGTCTATTAAACATTAGGTCTCTCTCTTCTAAGTCCCTGTTGGTAAATGATATAATAATTGATCAACATATTGATTTATTCTGCCTTACAGAAACCTGGTTACAGCAGGATGAATATGTTAGTTTAAATGAGTCAACACCCCCGAGTCACACTAACTGTCAGAATGCTCGTAGCACGGGCCGGGGCGGAGGATTAGCAGCAATCTTCCATTCCAGCTTATTAATTAATCAAAAACCCAGACAGAGCTTTAATTCATTTGAAAGCTTGACTCTTAGTCTTGTCCATCCAAATTGGAAGTCCCAAAAACCAGTTTTATTTGTTATTATCTATCGTCCACCTGGTCGTTACTGTGAGTTTCTCTGTGAATTTTCAGACCTTTTGTCTGACTTAGTGCTTAGCTCAGATAAGATAATTATAGTGGGCGATTTTAACATCCACACAGATGCTGAGAATGACAGCCTCAACACTGCATTTAATCTATTATTAGACTCTATTGGCTTTGCTCAAAAAGTAAATGAGTCCACCCACCACTTTAATCATATCTTAGATCTTGTTCTGACTTATGGTATGGAAATAGAAGACTTAACAGTATTCCCTGAAAACTCCCTTCTGTCTGATCATTTCTTAATAACATTTACATTTACTCTGATGGACTACCCAGCAGTGGGGAATAAGTTTCATTACACTAGAAGTCTTTCAGAAAGCGCTGTAACTAGGTTTAAGGATATGATTCCTTCTTTATGTTCTCTAATGCCATATACCAACACAGTGCAGAGTAGCTACCTAAACTCTGTAAGTGAGATAGAGTATTTCGTCAATAGTTTTACATCCTCATTGAAGACAACTTTGGATGCTGTAGCTCCTCTAAAAAAGAGAGCTTTAAATCAGAAGTGCCTGACTCCGTGGTATAACTCACAAACTCGTAGCTTAAAGCAGATAACCCGTAAGTTGGAGAGGAAATGGCGTCTCACTAATTTAGAAGATCTTCACTTAGCCTGGAAAAAGAGTCTGTTGCTCTATAAAAAAGCCCTCCGTAAAGCTAGGACACCTTTCTACTCATCACTAATTGAAGAAAATAAGAACCCCAGGTTTCTTTTCAGCACTGTAGCCAGGCTGACAAAGAGTCAGAGCTCTATTGAGCTCAGTATTCCATTAACTTTAACTAGTAATGACTTCATGACTTTCTTTGCTAACAAAATTTTAACTATTAGAGAAAAAATTACTCATAACCATCCCAAAGACGTATCGTTATCTTTGGCTGCTTTCAGTGATGCCGGTATTTGGTTAGACTCTTTCTCTCCGATTGTTCTGTCTGAGTTATTTTCATTAGTTACTTCATCCAAACCATCAACATGTTTATTAGACCCCATTCCTACCAGGCTGCTCAAGGAAGCCCTACCATTATTTAATGCTTCGATCTTAAATATGATCAATCTATCTTTGTTAGTTGGCTATGTACCACAGGCTTTTAAGGTGGCAGTAATTAAACCATTACTTAAGAAGCCATCACTTGACCCAGCTATCTTAGCTAATTATAGGCCAATCTCCAACCTTCCTTTTCTCTCAAAAATTCTTGAAAGGGTAGTTGTAAAACAGCTAACTGATCATCTGCAGAGGAATGGTCTATTTGAAGAGTTTCAGTCAGGTTTTAGAATTCATCATAGTACAGAAACAGCATTAGTGAAGGTTACAAATGATCTTCTTATGGCCTTGGACAGTGGACTCATCTCTGTGCTTGTTCTGTTAGACCTCAGTGCTGCTTTTGATACTGTTGACCATAAAATTTTATTACAGAGATTAGAGCATGCCATAGGTATTAAAGGCACTGCGCTGCAGTGGTTTGAATCATATTTGTCTAATAGATTACAATTTGTTCATGTAAATGGGGAATCTTCTTCACACACTAAAGTTAATTATGGAGTTCCACAAGGTTCTGTGCTAGGACCAATTTTATTCACTTTATACATGCTTCCCTTAGGCAGTATTATTAGACGGTATTGCTTAAATTTTCATTGTTACGCAGATGATACCCAGCTTTATCTATCCATGAAGCCAGAGGACACACACCAATTAGCTAAACTGCAGGATTGTCTTACAGACATAAAGACATGGATGACCTCTAATTTCTGCTTTTAAACTCAGATAAAACTGAAGTTATTGTACTTGGCCCCACAAATTTTAGAAACATGGTGTCTAACCAGATCCTTACTCTGGATGGCATTACCCTGACCTCTAGTAATACTGTGAGAAATCTTGGAGTCATTTTTGATTAGGATATGTCATTCAGAGCGCATATTAAACAAATATGTAGGACTGCTTTTTTGCATTTATGCAATATCTCTAAAATCAGAAAGGTCTTGTCTCAGAGTGATGCTGAAAAACTAATTCATGCATTTATTTCCTCTAGGCTGGACTATTGTAATTCATTATTATCAGGTTGTCCTAAAAGTTCCCTAAAAAGCCTTCAGTTAATTCAAAATGCTGCAGCTAGAGTACTGACGGGGACTAGAAGGAGAGAGCATATCTCACCCATATTGGCCTCTCTTCATTGGCTTCCTGTTAATTCTAGAATAGAATTTAAAATTCTTCTTCTTACTTATAAGGTTTTGAATAATCAGGTCCCATCTTATCTTAGGGACCTCGTAGTACCATATCACCCCAATAGAGCGCTTCGCTCTCAGACTGCAGGCTTACTTGTAGTTCCTAGGGTTTGTAAGAGTAGAATGGGAGGCAGAGCCTTCAGCTTTCAGGCTCCTCTCCTGTGGAACCAGCTCCCAATTCAGATCAGGGAGACAGACACCCTCTCTACTTTTAAGATTAGGCTTAAAACTTTCCTTTTTGCTAAAGCTTATAGTTAGGGCTGGATCAGGTGACCCTGAACCATCCCTTAGTTATGCTGCTATAGACGTAGACTGCTGGGGGGTTCCCATGATGCACTGTTTCTTTCTCTTTTGCTCTGTATGCACCACTCTGCATTTAATCATTAGTGATCGATCTCTGCTCCCCTCCACAGCATGTCTTTTTCCTGGTTCTCTCCCTCAGCCCCAACCAGTCCCAGCAGAAGACTGCCCCTCCCTGAGCCTGGTTCTGCTGGAGGTTTCTTCCTGTTAAAAGGGAGTTTTTCCTTCCCACTGTAGCCAAGTGCTTGCTCACAGGGGGTCGTTTTGACCGTTGGGGTTTTACATAATTATTGTATGGCCTTGCCTTACAATATAAAGCGCCTTGGGGCAACTGTTTGTTGTGATTTGGCGCTATATAAAAAAATTGATTGATTGATTAATAAAATAGTTGCATGTACTTTGCTTCTTGTGTGTAGCTGTTAAAGTATTTTTTATAACAGATTTAACTTCTTGTTATAATCGTTCAGACGACCTGCACTCTGATGCAATCCGCTGACATTACCACTCGCTCTGTTCACTGCTTGTTTACTCCAAGTCGTGTTGGAGATTAGATCGCACCACATAGCATGACATTTGTGTGTGAAAGATTTTCTGAACATTTCAAAATTCTCTGTGCGCAATAGCACGCACCGGCGCCCCTCTGGTGTCCTGTCTGCACCAGTTAAAGATGTGTTTACTCTCCAGCACAACACAGGTCGTGCTGTTGCGTGAAACAAAAACATGCTTGTGTCAGGGCACCTTGACACGCACGGTTGGCGATTCGTGTGAAAAAATAGGCTCCTTACATAAATAAAAAATAGGCTCAATGTGTATTTAAAATATCCTTTTTACGTATTTATTGCAGAGTGCTCATTGTTTTTAAAACATGTCATGTCAGCAGCTGTTGTGACAAAGCACATATGTTTATTTGGTGACTTGAGTTGAATTTAACTGATACCAATCAATCAAAATAAATAAATAAATGCCTGAATGGGCCTATTTTGATCCAATCAGGTAGGGACATCCTTCCTATAGTATAAAAGATTCTACAATAAAACCCCATACAAAGCAAATATAAGTAGATTATGTGTAAGAAACTATAAGGTGTGTACAGTGAAAGACTTAAAGGAGTATGATGCATCCCAATACAACTTCACCTTGGTGCTACTTGCAGCTTCTCAGTACTATGTCACCCACAGTAATCAAAAGCCTGATATTTACAGTATGTTTAACAGCATACAGTGAGACACACTCTTCCAATGTGACCTTATGTGGTAACTGTGCTTGGTTTTTACAACTTCACATCCAATCCTAATCAGACAAACAGCAGACTTGCTTTCTTTCTGCAGACTTGAAAGCAAACTGCATCAACTCAATCAGTCATATATTCAAGAAAGAAAATAAAATAAGTGAATCAATTTGTACTTTTGGTTTGGCACTGCCATTTTAGCACAATGTCAGTGCAGAAAACCATGCATGAAAAAATACTGTGGACAAATGTAGCCTAATGTAAAACATCTGGACTTTCACAAAATTATCTGTTGATGAAGCTTTACAGAAACACTTAGATGTTTGGCACAATTTTGTGACTCTGTCCAGTCTTGACACCTCGCATCAACAAGGCATTTTCAGCCAGAGAACTGCTGCTCATTGGAGGTTTCTCCTTTTTGGGAACATACTCTGCAGACCATAGAGATAGCTGTGTGAAAATTCCAATTGATCAAAAGTTTGTTAAACATGCAAACTGTTTTGCACCAATTTGAACTTTGCCAGATTGTCTTGACCATGCCTACATGCATGGTCAAAACTGACTATACTGATTTTGGGAAAGCATTTGATTCAGTTGATTGGGCTGCTCTCTGGGACATCCAGAGTATTTGTGGGATCCCCAAGAAACTACTGGACATCATAGTCAGCCATATACAATGTGGCTGTACGGCATGGAGGCAAAGACTCTGAGACTTGAGTTTTTTCCCAGTGAAAACTGGTGTTTGCCAGGGATGTGTTCTGGCTCCTACACTGTTCAATGCTTGCAAGGACTGTGTTGGTTGGGGTGTGGAAAACAGCAATGTAGGTGCTTTTTATTGAGAGGAAACGTTCCCTGACCTCAACTTTGCAGATGATGCTTTGATGTTAATGAAATCAATAGATACTCCAATTCCAAACCTTGAGCTGAGTGAGGAATCTGAATGTTAAGGGTCTAATTTTTGTCATGAAAAAAAAAAAAGGTTGTTGATGAAGATATTTTGTCTCATCTGATGAAATTAACACTAATGTGGTGGAAGTGTTAAACTTGTAGAGACATTCACTTGTTTCAGCAGTGACATTGATGTCTCTGGGTCCTCTGCCTTTGAGATTGAGAGAAGCCCGAGAAGAGCTTATGGAGTGGCCAGGTTGCTAGACAGACCTTTGCCAATGCCAATATCTTGGTAGGAGAGTGAAGGTCCAAGTCTTTAGCACCCTGATGCAACCTGTCTTACTGTATGGTTGTGACTGTTGGATGCCAACCAATGATGTAAGGTGATGACTAGATGTCTTTGGTATCAGGTCTCTTTGAAGAATCCTTGGGTATCACTGGAATGACTTTGTGTCAAACAAATAGTTACTTAGGGAGATGAAGATGAAGGTATCACTAGCATTGTGAGGGAGCGTTGGCTTCAACATTTTGGCCAAGCGGCCTGTTTCTCTAAGCATGACTCGAAACAAAGGTGTTGAGGACTCTGGTGGCTGGAGAAGCCCAAGGGGATGCTAATATTTTCTCTAACTGTGACAGACAGATGGTTATTTTTTTGAGACATGGGTGAAGGATCAGTTGTCTGTCTCGGTGGTTGCCATTCAGGACCCAAAGTGTTTACATGGTGTTGTGCATGTGGTGAAGCACAGCACTAGGGCATGCTCCCAAACATGAGTTGACTGCTGCCGAAATCCAACAGACAGTTACACAAAGCTGTGAAGGGAAAATATTGGCTGAGGCAACAATGATTTGGGAAGGACTGCCAGATGCCACTGTCTTGTCTTTTTGGCAGCATAGCAGTGAGTGAAGACTATAACTTTTGTTTAGTTTAACAGCAGGTCATCCAGTTTCAAATGAAAAAATTTAAAGGCTATAAAAATACCATTTTCCAAAGAGCATGACACTAAAACTGTGTTTGCATCTGATAGCAGATAATATTTTTTAGAAGAGCAGCAAAGTGAACAAAATACTAGAAAAGGGTTGGGGTACAAACTAGCAACTACGGGTGCAAGTGAACAGCTCTGGAGAAACATGGACAAGAGGGTTGATTCAAGAGCCATGATGCAAAAGAAAAATCCCATAAATCCAAAGAAGAGCATGAGTGATGCAGTAGATTGATGTTTACCATGAAATGTGAAGGCTGCCCCTCCACTGACCAAAAAAAAAGTCAAGGCACCAGAGGTGCACGACAGCCAGACAAGTCTGAGTGAAAAACAAAGTCAGTGAGAACTTATTTGGCAGTTATCACATTAACACAAGCCAAGTTCTGCAGCTGATTATCTGCCCTCAAATGTAACCTGTGTGAAAAGCTGTATGATTCAACTACAGAGGTATGTGTACAGTTACACACCATTACCTTTTATATGGCCTTCATAGTCAGCACACAAAACCGGGCCTCAGATACACTAATCATACACCCTTCTCATTATTTTATCATAACAATGTTAAAGCAGGACAGAGTGGAGATTTTTATGATGGCTGGCAAGGTTCCTCAGATCATCCTGATATGGTCATGTATTTTGTAGAGAAACTGAAATGATTACTCGTGTTTATAATGTTTTAAGTGGACACAGAACAACCTAATATGGTAAAAGAAAGCAGTGAGAAAACCATGCAAACATCTGGTGATGACAATTTTTATATAAAATGTAAATTTGTCAGTATCCCCCTTCCCCCATCAAACAATTAAATGTACAGAATGAAGCAGTAAAAACAGAAAAAAACATATACATGATAAATGTGCTTTCCTGGTGGCACATCAGAACACATTACAAGGAGGCTTTGTTTATGAAATTCCATTATTTAATAATAGCTCCACTTTTTATAAATGTATTTATTATGTAAAAAAGTAGCCTGTTCTATGCGCGCGCACACACACACATTTATTATATACCTATAAATGATACGCCAATATGATTAGATTAAACACTAAAGAATAAATAGCAATAAACCCTTTTCGCGGACGGGTAATATTTTTCATACCACCCGAGTAAAACCCACAAAATGAATGTCGCCTTGGTAATCAGCCAATCCGGACAGCGGAGTGTATGGTTTTCTGAAGGGTGTAAAAAGCCATATTCATTGGTGAACAACTTGATAACTGATATATATATATATATATATATATATATATATATATATATATATATATATATATATATATATATATATATATATATATATATATATATATATATATATATATATATGTGTGTGTGTGTGTGTGTGTGTGTGTGTGTGTGTGTGTGTGTGTGTGTGTGTGTGTGTGTGTGTGTATACATTATATACACACATACATGTGAGTTTCTAGTATTGACAGAAAGTGTGGAATAATTATTTAAACAAAACTGGGCAGGTGTATTATAAATTTGGGTACCCTTATCATTTTGTTGATTTGAATACATTTATCACTAATTACTGGAACACAAAATTGGTTTGGTAAGGTAATTGACCCTTGACCTCCTTACACAGGTCAATCCAATCATGAGAAAGTGTACTTAATGTGGCCATATCCAAATGTTTCCCTCTTTGCATCTCTTCTAATGAGTGACAACATGGGAGCCTCTAAGAAACTTTCAAATGACCAGAAAACAAAGATTGTTCAACATCATGGTTTAGGGGAAGGATACAAAAAGCTATCTCAGAGATTTCAGCTGTCAGTTTCCACTGTGAGGAACATAGTGAAGAAAAGGAAGACCGCAGGCACAGTACTAGGTAAGGCCCAAAGTGGCAGGCCAAGAAAAATCTCAGGTAAGATGAAGCAAAGGATGGTGAGAACAGTCATACTCACCCCACAGACCTGCTTCAACGACCTACAACATGATCTTGCTGCAGATAGTGTCTAAGTGCATCGTTCAACTATACAGCAAACTTTGCATAAGGAGATGCTATATGATGCTGTAATGCAGAGGAAGCCTTTTCTGCGTACACGCCACAAACAGAGTCACTTGAAGTATGCTAAAGCACATTTGGACAAGCCAGCTTCATTTTGGAATAAGGTGCTGTAGACTGACAAAACTAAAATTGAGCTATTTGGACCTAACAAGGGGCAGTATGCATGGTGGAAAAATAACACAGCATTCCAAGAAAAACACTTGCTACCTACAGTAAAATTTGGAGGTGGTTCCATCATGCTGTGTAGCAGTGCAGGTACTGGGTATCTTGTTAAAGTTGAGGGTCCCACGGATTCCAGTCAATATCAACAGATTCTTGAGAACAATGTTCATGAAACAGTGACAAAGCTGAAGTTGCACTGGGGCTGGATCTTTCAACAAGGCAATGACCCTAAACACTGCTCAAAATCTACTAAGGCATCCATGCAGAGGAACAAGTACAATGTTCTGGAACGGCCATCTCAGTCCCCAGACCTGAATATTATTGAAAATCTGTGGTGTGATTTTAAGTGGGCTGTCCATGCTCAGAAACCAAGAAACTGACTGAACTGGAGATGTTTTGTAAAGAAGAATGGTCCAACATACCTTCAACCAGACTCTCAATAGAAGCAACAGGAAGCATTTAGAGGTTGTTATTTCTGCAAAAGGAGGATCTACTAAATATAGATTTTTTTTTTTTCCCCCTGCTGGGGTGCCCAAATTTATGCACCTGACTAATTTTGTTAAACAAATTATTGCATACTTTCTGTAAATCCTATGAACTTCATTTCACTTCTCAAATATCACTGTGTTTGTCTGCTATATGATATATTTAACTGAAATTGCTGATCCAATCAACCAATGATTTAAAGGATTATCATCAGGGGTGCCCAAAGTGATACAACTGTGTGTGTGTGTGTGTGTGTGTGTATATATATATATATATATATATATATATATATATATATATATATATATATATTATATATATATATATATATATATATATATATATATATATATATATATATATATATATATATATATATCTCTCCATGGTGTTATTCAATTTAAGTAAAATATGACTGCACAAGAAAGAGAACATAATGTAACTCGTATGTCAAGAACAATGACAAATGCAAGTGCAATATAACAGGCAACACAACAGCAAACAAAACCACAACTCAAAAAATGGACAGGAAAGCCATATTGCTTTTCAAAACATGTTTCTCTGAAATATGCCGATCACCATGTCCCCATACCATGTCCTTTGTTTACCACCTTCCTCCCAAGCTGTAATCACTCAACTGCAGCCATCCTGGATGGCCGAGTGTCCTCAAAAATTGCGTCATGTCTCCATGTGGGACATGAAGGGAAGGATGTAGCAGCGTTGAGGGCAAAGATTGCGTCTTTTCTGATGACAGATATCCGCAGCAGCGTGCTGACAGGGCACTGAGCCCAGAGCTCTTGTAGACATGTGGTTAGACACGGCCTACACACATCACTCAGAAGTTATTGTAGTTGGAGAATGTACGAGAAGTCCCTAATAAAAATCAGCCTGATGTGACCTTTGCATAAAGTCCCCCCCCCCCACCCCCTACCCTGGATCTGCCCTGCAGACAGCTGTATGGTATCAGAGTACTATACTGATTTAGTTTCTTAATGACCGGTGCAAATGAATTCCAAGACTTATTCAGAGACTTGCATCCATCGCTTTACTTCTCCAAAGAAAACTGAACACAATAGTGATGACTATCTGTAAATTCAGTGCCACACATTCATTTTATGTCCACAGAACAGAATAGACTTTATTGTCATTATAGAAGTGCATCAAAATTTAGATTAGCATGTCTCCCATGTTCATTAAAACAAAACAACAATACAGAACAAATAGCTGTAAATATTAGTCCTGAGAGAGTGATTACATAAAGGTGCAATGATAGTCCTGAGAGTTAAAGTGCCTTGACAGTTGCGCAAATTGGATTCCCGCACTACCACACAATTCGTCATGCCAATGCAACCCACTTTGTCCCATTGAATGCTGCACTTTGTCCCACTTGATGCCACGCTATATAAAATAATCCTTTCATAGCCAATGACACATTTACTGTCAGAATTTGGCTGATGAAACCATCTGTCATCGTTCCCAGAATCACAAATTATCTTCAGCTGCAGGTTCAGCTGCATGTCGTGCGGTGAACTCATTCAGAATCTTGACTCAAGGGCAATTACTTATATTTATATTGTAATGGCTTGGTAAAACACTTGCATTTTCATTCCTTCTCATGAGTTAGATAATGTATCTGTAAAATTATGTTTATTACGTCCACCAAGGATGTAATATCATCGGCGTTTATTTGTCTGTTAGTAGGATTATGTCAAAACTACTGTACGGATTTTGAAGGAATTTTCACCACAGATGGATATTAGGGCATAGAAGCCTCCATTACATTTTGGAGGTGATCCGGATCCGGATTCTGGATCAAGATTTCATTTTATACGAGGTCTAATAGAAAAGAAACCGACCTTTTTATTTTTTTCAAAAACTATATGGATTTGAATCACGTGCGATTATATCAGACAAGCTTGAACCCTCGTGCGCATGCGTGAGTTTTTTCACACCTGTCGGTTGCGGCATTCGCCTGTGGGCAGGCTTCGAGTGAGCACTGGTCCACCCCTCCTGTCGGAATTCCTTTGTCTGAGAACTTCCTGAGAGACTGGCGCTTTGCTTGATCAAAATTTTTTCAGAAACTGTAAGGCACATCCAAGTGGACACCATTCAAGAAATTCAGACGGTTTGCGGTGAAAATTTTAATGGCCGGACATTCCACTGTTAAAGGAGATTTTGTAATGAAAGACGTGCGGACGGATTCGCGCGTCGGCACCCAGCCGCTCATCGCACGGCGCCACAGAAACACCTCCGTTGGAAGTCTCACAGGACAAGTTTGAAAAAAAACACCTTCGTGTTGATAACCATTCGTAAGATTCAGGCGGTTTTCGATGGCTTTCAGTCGAGTGAGTATCCGAGAAATTGTTTAACAGCCGGGCATGTTCAAACTTGTCCTGTGAGACTTCCAACGGAGGTGTTTTTCTGTGGCGCCACGCCATGAGCGGCTGGGTGCCGACACGCGAATCCGTCCGTACGTCTTTCATTACAAAATCTCCTTTAACAGTGGAATGTCCGGATAAACTGCTGATCCCGACCTTGTCTGAAACTTCTCTGCTCTCTCACGACGTCCTGGGTCAACAGAGGCTTAAATTTGGAAGTTAGCTCGAAACAGGCTGACGACGGCGGCTCGGGGTGCAGCGCGCTGTCCAGCGCCGTGGGCTGTCCTTAAAGCGATAGTAACACTCCTTAATCTCTCATCAGCCGTTAAAATTTTCACCGAAAACCGTCTGAATTTCTCGAATGGTGTCCACTTGGATGTGCCTTACAGTTTCTGAAAAAATTTTGATCAAGCAAAGCGCCAGTCTCTCAAGAAGTTCTCAGACAAAGGAATTCCGACAGGAGGGGTGGACCAGTGCTCACTCAAAGCCTGCCCACAGGCGAATGCCGCAACCGACAGGTGTGAAAAAACTCACGCATGCGCACGAGGGTTCAAGCTTGTCTGATGCAATCGCACGTGATTCAAATCCATATAGTTTTTGAAAAAAATAAAAAGGTCGGTTTCTTTTCTAATAGACCTTGTATAGGCTTTTGAGGATTACGTCAAAACCACTACATGGATTCTCATCAAATTTGCACCACAGATAGATAATAGGCCATGGAAGACTCCACTGAATTTTGGAGGTGACACGGATCCAGAATCTGGATCAGGATTTCAATTTGTATGCTTGTCTATTTTTTTTTAGTTAGCACACACCTTAAGCACTTAAAGTAGACCTGCATTGAAATAAATGTGGTCAGATTTCAGAAAGAAATAGCTGATATGTGTTTATAAGACCCTTGTGAATGCAGTAAAGTAAATCTGTAAGCTCAAATTTGTAATTCAGCGGAGAAATCTTCGTTTAAAAATGACAAATTTGCAGCTAAAATTTAGCCCTCTGTGAAAACAGTTTGTACAGCCATATAATTTCCATGACGTCAGGGACAAGACGACGCGCTCCTGCCTTCAGTCCGATCCCGCATTGAAATTGATTTTATCTGTTAGTAATGTTACTTATACACGTCCTGGTTTCAACATCCAAAAGTAAGCTGCAATGAATGTGAGATACAGATCTGTGTGCTCAGATCAGCAATGACATCAACAGCGGGCGCCATTCTTCCTCTCCCGCTCTCTGCCTCCGCTGCGCTTATTAAGTCTGCGGGCTCGTTAACGAGCTCGTTAACCGCCGACGCGGGCCACTCACACCGCCCGTGTCTGCTTTGCAGCCGGTGTTGTGCTAGATTCAGTGCACAACACCGGCATCACCTCTCTGTCTACTGAATGGAGCTGCAGCACACTTGGCACAAGTCCTGAGATTACGCTCGCTGTTTTAATGCGAAGCGGCCGGTACAACTGTAGCTGCAAGGACAGACTTCTTGCGGCAAAATCCACAGCACCGCACGTCTCGGCAATCGGAGCCCCAGAGCTCCATGGATGCTGAGACAGGTTTATATATTTTTAATGACTGGGATTCTTTGCGGGTCTCGCCTCCATATCTCGCGATGGTACCGGAGGCGAAAGACAGTAGATTTTCATTGCGACACCACTCAATCAAACGGGCGTATGAAAAAGTCCCCCAAAATAATTTTCAAGCACAAATAAAAGAAATGTGTACTCACCAAACGTGCAGCAAGACAATATGAAGTTTTAAAAAAAGTAGATCCTTCCATATAAGACAAGAAAAAGGTGCAGATGCAAACTGACGTAAATCCACAAATTACAATTGGCGCAATGCATGCTGGGAGAGGGTCTTGTCCGTGACGTCTCGGCAGCGTCCATGATGAGAGGGACAATTTGCGGAGGGCTAAACGTTAGCTGTAAATTTGTCATTTTCAAATGATGATTTCTCCGTTGAATGACAGATCTGGGCTTGCAGATTTACTTTACTACATTCAGAAGGATCTCATGTGTAAATGTAAGTCATTTTTTGTTCAAAAAATCTGACTGCATTTTTTTCAATGCAGGTCTCCTTTAAAGCTTGAAGCTCATGATGGTTACATAAGAGCACTTGAACGCTAGTGCATTAAGCCGCAATTTGTGTATGATCCGATTTGTCGACTACTCGCAAAAATAACCGATGACAAGTCGATTATCAAAATAATCGTTTGTGGCAGCCCTTATTAATTATTTATTTTATTATTTGCTATTGTTGTAATACATTTCAATTCAAGTCAATTTATTTCATTTATATAGCACCAAATCACAACCAAGTTGCCTCAAGGTGCTTCATACAAGCAAGGTCTAACCTTACTAACCCCCACAGCAAGGACACAGGCAACAGTAGAAAGGAAAAACTCCCTCTGGTGATTTGAGGAAGAAACCTCAAGCAGACCAGACTCAAAGGGGTGACCCTCTGGTTGGGCCATGCTACCGACACAATTTCCAAAAACAAATATACAGGAATTTTTTCCAGCACACAGGACAGGAGGGGTGCAGAAACAGACACCACACCCATCTCTGGATGGAGCCACACGTCAAACAGAGACAAAAAACCGAATCAGGCATAGGAAAGACAACAAATACGCAATTTTCAGGATCACAGCCACATGTATCTGAGCACACTAGTTTTTCTCTTCTGCAGAGACAGCGCCTTGGGGAACAATCAGACTTGCAATGACAGAGTGCAAGTGCAGCTGTTGGGGCAGCTTCAGAAGTCATTAGAAGACGTGTGAAATAGGGATGCACCGATATCACTTTTTTCCAGACTAAGTACGAGTACATACATTTGGGTACTCGTCGATACAGAATACCGATACAAATACTTAATGATACCATTAGTTTTATGATGACTTTGAAAATGTTTTATTCATCAGTTGTTCCTTACGTTTTGACTGTAACTGCTACCAGTATCATTAGCTTTGTTTTTATTCACAAACATTTCACTTAAATCATATAACATCACTTTTTGACTACAACAAATTGTCCTTTAACATTAACCGGGTTCTTCTTAGCAAACATGACACTGCCAACTTTACTTATGTCTGTGAGGACTAAAGGCCTTTTTTGAAAATGTGTGGGGCAGATTCTTTTGGATGAAAAGAAGCTTCTCTGTGTTATCAGCTGTGAGTCTGTTTATGTTTTTATCTACAATGTGTGGCACTGGGCTAAACAGCCTTTCACTCTCCACACTGTTTTCTTTTTAACTTTTAATTAAATACAACACCTGGCAATAATTATGGAGTCACCGGCCTCAGAGGATGTTCATTCAGTTGTTTAATTTTGTAGAAAAAAAAAAAAGCAGATCACAGACATGACACAAAACTAAAGTCATTTCAAATGGCAACTTTCTGACTTTAAGAAACACTATAAGAAATCCGGAAAAAAAAAAAACTGTGGCAGTCAGTAACGGTTACTTTTTTAGACCAAGCAGAGGGAAAAAAAATATGGACTCACTCAATTCTGAGGAATAAATTATGGAATCACCCTGTAAATTTTCATTACCAAAACTAACACCTGCATCAAATCAGATCTGCTCGTTAGTCTGCATCTAAAAAAGAGCGATCACACCTTGGAGAGCTGTTGCACCAAGTGGACTGACATGAATCACGGCTCCAACACGAGAGATGTCAATTGAAACAAAGGAGAGGATTATCAGACTCTTAAAAGAGGGTAAATCATCACGCAATGTTGCAAAAGATGTTGGCTGTTCACACTCAGATGTGTCTAAACTCTGGACCAAATACAAACAACATGGGAAGGTTGCTAAAGGCAAATATACTGGTAGACCAAGGAAGACATCAAAGCATCAAGACATAACTTAAAGCAATATGTCTCAAAAATCGAAAATGCACAACAAAACAAATGAGGAACGAATGGGAGGAAACTGGGGTCAACGTCTGTGACCGAACTGTAAGAAACTGCCTAAAGGAAATGGGATTTACATACAGAAAAGCTAAACGAAAGCCATCATTAACACCTAAACAGAAAAAAAACAAGGTTACAATGGGCTAAGGAAAAGCAATCATGGACTGTGGATGACTGGATGAAAGTCCTATTCAGTGACGAATCTAGAATCTGCATTGGGCAAGGTGATGATGCTGGAACTTTTGTTTGGTGCCGTTCCAATGAGATTTATAAAGATGGCTGCCTGAAGAGAACATGTAAATTTCCACAGCCATTGATGATATGGGGCTGCATGTCAGGTAAAGGCACTGGGGAGATGGCTGTCATTACATCATCAATAAATGCACAAGTTTATGTTGATATTTTGGACACTTTTCTTATCCCATCAATTGAAAGGATGTTTGGGGGTGATGAAATACTTTTTCAAGATGATAATGCATCTTGCCATAGAGCAAAAACTGTGAAAACATTCCTTGCAAAAAGACACATAGGGTCAATGTCATGGCCAGCAAATAGTCCGGATTTTAATCCAATTGAAAATCTTTGGTGGAAGTTGAAGAAAATGGTCCATGACAAGGCTCCAACCTGCAAAGCTGATCTGGCAACAGCAATCAGAGAAAGTTGGAGCCAGATTGATGAAGAGTGCTGTTTGTCACTCATTAAGTCCATACCTCAGAGACTGCAAGCTGTTATAAAAGCCAGAGGTGGTGCAACAAAATACTAGTGATGTGTTGGAGTGTTGTTTTGTTTTTCATGATTCCATAATTTTTTCCTCAGAACTGAGTGATTCCATATTTTTTTTCCCTCTGCTTGGTCTAAAAAAGCAACCGTTACTGACTGCCACAATTTTTTTTTCCTGATTTCTTATAGTGTTTCTTAAAGCCAGAAAGTTGCCATTTGAAATGACTTTAGTTTTGTGTCATGTCTGTGATCTGCTTTTTTTCTACAAAATTAAACAACTGAATCAACATCCTCCGAGGCCAGTGATTACATAATTTTTGCCAGGGGTTGTACGTACCGGTAACATACACAAATACATATTGTAAATGGTTTTTCCCCAAAGGTGGAACACGCAGTATTGATGAGCATGGCATTGCACGTACAGGCACACATGGTGTTGCGCAACGTCTCCACTCCACACAGAGGCAAAATGGCGTAATTTTAACATTGTTCTATTTGTTTTGTTTTTTTTCTTTGTGGATCACGGGATAATTTCATGGTGTGCAGACAAAAATCACCTGATGCCTGTGGTAACTGACATGTAAACAAGGCAGTGCCTCTTTCAACTTGTGGCGCAAAGGATAGCCCGTGGAGGAGAAGAGGAGGTTCCACTGACTGTACCACAGACATCCAACAAATGGATTACACCTGTAGCAGACCAAAAGGGTCTCCCATCGGTCTGGACAGCCACAGCAAGGGCTGAAACTGAGCAACCTGATGGACAATCTCCGCTGCTGAAACACTGATCCTACAGAGCAACTGTGGTGCAAATTTCCGGAGTCACAAAGGAACTTTTTTTCAGCCTATACAAGGAGTTAAAGTATTTTCAGATGTTGTTTTCCAAACTCAGGAGGTTTTATGTGGATAATTTTTCTTCAGGATGTGATGATTAATTCCACTGAAACAAACAGGTAAGACTTTATTTCATTTTAAACAAACAACAAATACAGTTGCTCAGACAGAACAAGTGGGACTTCAGCAATACAGTGTAAACAGAATGTACTATGTCCAATGACAAACCATCTAATAAACCATCTAATAATGAGAGGATAAACCTTTCATGATAAGAGAGGCCAAGTCTGGACCAATAAATTTTAAGTATGGGATCCAGGTAGAATAAAACGTATCTGAAGAACCACTGAGCATGCATGAAATATATTCACTCGGGATGCATTCTAAGATTAAATTGTGCCATGACCTCTTTGTGGGAGCAAAGTCCTTGGTCCAGAAATGTAAAATGTTCTTTCTTGCAATAAGAGTCAAAAGACCGAATAGTCGATTACCCTTGGAATTCATATGTGGATATGAGAAACCGAGCAGAAAATACTTGAGATCCAAGGGTATGGCTATTTTAAAAATAGAGAATAAGTCCTTAGCAACATCAAACCAATAATTTTGTATCTTCGAACAAGACCACATACAATGAAAATAATCACCAATTTCGGTCTTACATTTCCAACAAAGTGAAGAGAAGGATGAATCCATCCTATTTTTCAAGAGAGGTGTAACATGTATCCGATGCAAGATTCTAAATTGAATTGACTTGGTTCAATTACAGATGGAAATTCTAGCAGCCTTTTTCCATATTTCACACCAGAGTTCAGGATGTATCAAAATGCCCATATCCCTTTCCCATGCCAGTTTTTACCAAAACTGAAGTAGAGGGAATAGTGGAAAGTATAGCTTTGTAAAATACAGAGATAGATTTTTTTACCACCATGAAGAAGTATTGCATTCTGAACAGTAGACATCTCATTTAATAGTGTTGTGTCTCGAGTGATAAAATGTCTAACTTGCAAGTATCTGAAAAAAATCTGACCTGTGTAGTCCAAATTTTTGCTGGGCTTGATTAATGGACAATAAGCACTGATTCTCAAAAAGGTCCCCTAGTTTTGTGATGCCTTTCTCAATCCAAAATTTGAAACCCAGATCCCTACAGCCTGGTAAAAAAAAAAAAAAAAAAAAAAAAAAAAAAAATCAGGATTATCCAAAACTGGAGTGAGAGGAGAGGTACGCTCATGGCTACCCTCCATTTTGCGGACCATTTTCCAAGCTTTAACAGTATTTAATGAAATGGGATTAGTACATATATTTCTGATAGGACGGTTTATAAAAAGGAGATTCCAGAGAGGACAACTACACTGAGAAGATTCAACATCAATCCATACTGAGGTGGGAATATTCTTAAACCAATGCGTAATTGCACGCAAGTGCACTGCTAACTGATAATGTCTAAGGTTAGGCATATCAAGACCCCCATCTGAACATGGTTTTTGGAGTTTAGACATTTTTAATCTAGGTTTTCTTTTACTCCAGATAAAAGAGCTCAGCCAACCTTCAAGCAATTTAATTAACATTTTTCGTTAATAATAGAGGTATCATCTGCATAGGGTAAAGTAACCTGGGTAAAATATACATTTTAATAAGGGAAATCTTGCCAAGCCAAGATAAGGGTAGAGGAGCCCACCTATCTAAATCTGCTTTTATGGCATCCAGGAGACATGGGTAATTAGCTTTATATAACAACTCAAATAATGGTGTTATAGTTATACCCAGGTAAATAAATCCAGACGGTGACCAGCGGAAAGGAAAATGACAAGACAGTTGTTGAAGTGATGATAAAGATCCAAGAGGCATAGCTTCTGATTTAGAAAAGTTAATTTTATAACCTGAAAACTCACTAAACAAAGCTATGGTGTCAATTAGATTCAAAATAGAAAACTGAGGATTATACATAAAAATCAGCACATCATCTGCGTAGTGAGATTTTGTGTTCCCTGTCACTCACAGAGATGCCTGAAATTAATTTATTCTGTCTGATTGCTTGTGCTAATGGCTCAATGGCCAGATTGAAAAGCAGAGGACTTAAAGGATCGCCCTGACTGTTTCCTGGGAAAAGAGGAAAACTATTAGATTTTAAACCATTTGTAATGACGGCTGCAGACGGGGAATTATACAGAATCTGAATCCAATGAAGAAAATTACCACCCAAGCCAAACCTAGTGAGAACAAAAAATAAATATGACCATTCTACACTATCAAACGCTTTTTCAGCATCTAAAGAAATCACTAAAGCTGGGTCAGTAGAGCCTCTGAATAGCTGAATGATATTAAGTAGATGTCTCATATTATCACAGGAGTGACATCCTTTGATAAAGCCAGTCTGATCTTCACAAACATCAGGAAGCACCTTTTCCAAATGTAATGCCAAAATTTTAGAAAGTAGTTTTAAATCTGAATTAAGTAAGAAAATGGGTCTATAGGAAGTACATTTTTCAGGGTCTTTACCCTTCTTAAGAATAAGAGAGATGTTTGCTTCTCTTAAAGAAGGAGGAAGGATACCTGTTGTGAATGAATGGTCCAACATGGCTAATAAGGGGTCTATAATAGTATCAGCAAATGTTTTATAATAGTCATAACCATATCCATCTGGCCGTGGGGCTTTCCCTGACGGCATAGATTTCAGTGCTGCAAGAGCCTCCTCTCTTGTAATTGGGGCATTCAGACTCTGTTTCTGGGCCTCAGTAATCTGTGGAAGTGTAATATCAGAAAAAAAAAAGAAGGCATGAGATCTAACGCATTGTGAGGTTGCTCAGACAGATACAAATTTGAATAAAAAGAAGCAAATTCTGCATTAACAGATTTTGTATCTAAATACCTAGACCCATCTAAACCACTGACAGAGACAATAATCTGTTAAGACTTTATATTTAGTCCCTGTATGAATCTTCTCCGCATGAGGACTGCGGCTTTCAGCCAATCAATGGACAGCATGGATGGATATGTTTCAATTTATGAGTAAGTTGCATGAAAACCTATAAAAATCCATAAATTAGCTGCATCATTGCTTAAGCCGCAGTGTTCAAAACATATGAAAAAAGTAGCGGCTGATAGTCCAGAAATTACGGAGCATCTGCATGAAGATCCCCCAATGAAAGGTTGACAACACGCTGCTGTAAAGGGGTATTGAGTATCGTAGTGTTGGAGAAGTTTTATGATTACAAGTACAAGGAAATGAATACAGTATCTGGCCAATACCCAATACTGGTATGCGAATTGGTGCATCCCTAGTGTGAAATCTCCAGTGGAACTGTGCTTCCATCCATGCCCGACTGGTGAAGGGAGACTCAAGAAATTTGCAGGACTTATTTACTTTATTTGCAAAGTTATGTTTTCATAGCGTAAAAGGCCTTTACCTTTTAAAGCGATGCACACATTAGCACTTCACATTATGCAGCAAACTTCAAGGAAATCTTCACATTTTTGATGACACATTTTTGAACAGCTCGAAAGTTTCACCCTGATTTCAAAACGGGTACAAATGATGGCCTCAACTACGACATATACCAAAAGATGGATCAAGAAGTTACTGTGATGCTTCAAAACGTACCCCGATTTGCTATTCGGAATGAAACAGGAAGAAACTGCTCTCCATGGAACACTCCCATAAGCACTTTTTATATATGTCCCATTGGTATAGTTATTTGAACACTTGCAAAATAGTCACACACATCCCACCCCACCGCACACAATTCATTTCTGTTAAGTACAAATAAACCAGGGACCGGGGTGCCCTGGCAGAGGTATATGCTCACCAAGTGCTCTGTTGGAATGTTCCATGATGCGTGGCCAAATGTCCTCAGACCATTTAATGTTACAAAGTGGATTTGACCTGACTACTTCACGTACAGTCATGACGCATGCCCAAATGTCATCATTTGCATGCAGTCTAAACTGATAAAACCAAGTGCTTCATATCTGTCTGGGACAAACCTCGGCACCATGGTACGTTTTGTAATTGCTTATCACGCTGACACAGACACAATCATCACAAAGTTTTGATATACATGTTGCCTGAACAAACAACACGATCACGGCACCTACTTACCTCGTCGACGCACGAGTATTTTGTAGCCAAGCACATAGCTCCACTGATACACCGCCTACTTGGGGGCAGGTCCAGAGCAGGAATAAAAAGCAGCTTAGCCCTAATGTGGGGGCTCTTGCTTGCAATGGTGCATGAGACACTTGCTTAAAGACCCCAGCGCTGTTGTAGTTGACTCTGTTCATCAGAGTAGGCATCTTTTTAATACAGCATCTGTTTTTAAGTACGTCTCGTGTCAGTTCACTCACCACATAAAACTACCGGGTGGGGTTCAGAGGACAGAAACAAAAAAACAACAACAAAAAAAAAACTCTACAGCTCTCTTAGGTAAAATTGTTTATTTTCTATTAGAAAAGTATCCAACCTTATTATTTTTTTCAAAAACCATAAGGATTTGAATCACGTGTGATTGTGTCAGACAAGCATGAACCCTCGTGCGCATGCGTGAGTTTTTCCACGCCTGTCGGTTTCGTCATTCGCCTGTGAGCAGGCTTTCAGTGAGGAGTGGTCCACCCCCGCGGCGGATTTTCATTGTCAGGAAATGGCGGAATGATTTGGGCTTTTTTTTTCCCATCAGAATTTTTTCAGAAACTGTTAGAGACTGGCAGCTGGAAACCATTAGAAAAATTTATCTGGCTTTCGGTGAAAAAGTTACGGGCTTGGTAGAGAATAAGGAGTGTTACTGTTGCTTTAAGGACGGCCCCCAGCGGCTGTGGGGCGCGCCGCGCTCCGTGCGAATTCCTCCACACGTCTGTCTCAATGTGCCGAAAAAGTGCTGATGTCCACGTCTTTTCACAATTTCTGTGCTAGTCAGACGGCGTCCCGGATAAAACACAGCATCCAGTTTGGAAATGAAAGGCACATTCCACTATTACAGGAGTTTTTGTCATGGAAAGAGGAGCAGAGGCTTCGCGCGTCGCGGCAGTGCCGCATGGCGCAAAGCAACGTCGTGATGAAGCCTCACGGGACATGTTCTGGCATGTCCAGGCACATCCACAATTTCTCGGATAATCACTCGATGGAAAACCACCGACAGCTGTCTGAACGCCATCTCAAAGCCATCCTGTGAGACCAAAACGGAGGTGTTCTTTGTCTCGCTCCAGTAGCAAATCCATCGTGACACGTGAAGCCTCCGCTCGGGTTTCCATGACAAAATCTCTTGTTAAAAGTGAAATCTGCCAGAAAATGGTTGATGTCCAGAGCTTGTGATAACCAGAGAAATGGCACACGATGGTCACGGATCCAGACAGCCATCCGTTTAGAAATGAAATGGTTGTTCAGCCTGTCGATGGCAGCTTCGGAGCGCGGCGCGCCCCACAGCCGCTGGGGGCCGTCCTTAAAGCAACAGTAACACTCCTTATTCTCTACCAAGCCCGTAACATTTTCACCGAAAGCCAGATCAATTTTTCTAATGGTTTCCAGCTGCCAGTCTCTAACAGTTTCTGAAAAAATTCTGATGGAAAAAAAGCCCAAATCATTCCGCCATTTCCTGACAATGAAAATCCGCTGAGGGGGTGGACCACTCCTCACTCAAAGCCTGCTCACAGGCGAATGATGCAATTGACAGGCGTGGAAAAACTCACGCATGCGCACGAGGGTTCAAGCTTGTCTGATCACACGTGATTCAAATCCATATGGTTTTTGAAAAAAATAATAAAGGTCGGATACTTTTCTAATAGACCTCGTACATTTTGTGCTCCTATACGAGGGCTGTCAATAAAGTATAGGTCCTTTTTATTTTTTTCAAAAACTATATGGATTTCATTCATATGTTTTTACGTCAGACATGCTTGAACCCTCGTGCGCATGCGTGAGTTTTTCCACGCCTGTCGGTGACGTCATCCGCCTGTGAGCACTCCTTGTGGGAGGAGTCGTCCAGCCCCTCGTCGGAATTCCTTTGTCTGAGAAGTTGCTGAGAGACTGGCACTTTGTTTGATCAAAGTTTTTCTAAACCTGTGAGGCACATCGAAGTGGACACGGTTCGAAAAATTAAGCTGGTTTTCGGTGAAAATTTTAACGGCTGATGAGAGATTTTGAGGTGATACTGTCGCTTTAAGGACTTCCCACGCAGTGGGACCTCGCGCAGCACTCCCAGGCGCCGTCGTCAGTCTGTTTCAAGCTGAAAACCTCCGCGCGGTGTGGCGGCACAGGAAAAACACCTCCATGTTGATAACCATTTGTAAAATCCAGGCGGCTTTTGATGGCTTTCAGTGGAGTGAGTATCTGAGAAATTGTTTAACAGTTAGGCATGTTCCAAGTTGTCCTTAAGGCTTCCAACAGAGGTGTTTTTCCTGTGGCGGGCGTCACGGTGGCTGCGAGCCGACGCTGCAATCTGTCCACACGTCTTTCATTAAAAAAAAATCTCCTTTAACAGTGGAATATCCGGATAAAATGCTGAAACCGACTTCTTCTGAAACTTCTGTTCTCTCACGACGTCCTGGATCAATAGAGCCTGAAATGTGGAGGTTTTCAGCTTGAAACAGGCTGACGACGGCGCCTGGGAGCGCTGCGCGACGTCCCACTGCGTGGGAAGTCCTTAAAGCGACAGTATCACCTCAAAATCTCTCATCAGCCGTTAAAATTTTCACCGAAAACCAGCTTAATTTTTCGAACCGTGTCCACTTCGATGTGCCTCACAGGTTTAGAAAAAATTTTGATCAAACAAAGCGCCAGTCTCTCAGCAACTTCTCAGACAAAGGAATTCCGACGAGGGGCTAGACGACTCCTCCCCACAAGGAGTGCTCACAGGCGGATGACGTCACCGGCAGGCGTGGAAAAACTCACGCATGCGCACGAGGGTTCAAGCATGTCTGACGTAAAAACATATGAATGAAATCCATATAGTTTTTGAAAAAATAAAAAGGACCTATACTTTATTGACAGCCCTCGTATGGTCTAGCGTTCCAGAAAATAAACAGATGGAAGTAATTTTGGCTCTTTTAAAGACTGGGCACACTCAATGTTCAATGAGAACAGTTTGAATAGATGTCATTTTGATAATGAGCTGACCAGCATTAGTTCCCCACTGAAGAAACACTGAAGGTCATTTAATATTGGGTTTTGAGGTTTATTTAAAGCCTTTTCCTTCTTAACCTAGGTAAATATCCCTCCAGCTGGTCAAATTCCTAACTTTAATAAACCTGTCTTCCCCCAGTGGAAAGAAAATCTGGCTGTTGAAGCTTTTCTTGCTTTCTTGATCCAAAAACTTACTATCATATCTATCATCTTCATTCCAGAGGCTGTGCAATCCTGATGCTTATGTAGTCCACAAACATATCACATAAAGGATGGATAATTGGTCAAACACTGACCTGCAGTTAATTCACAATGTATGAACAGAAACATTTTGCAGTGTGTCTTGCACTGGGCCTTTAAAAGCAAACAACCACGTAAAAATCGATCCTCACAAAGGAAACATATGCATGAGGTGGACAGCCATCTGCATTCTGTCAAACAGGATTATTTGAGTTTATTGAGACCAAGGACTTTAAGTCCACAAAGACCTTGAGCAGAACATGAGCTATGCATGGAATGTTAAGAATTTTAATTAGATCCAGGTATTTGTGCTCAAAACCTCTCATAAAACATCAGATCCTTCTTTATTATCTTGAATTTTGGGAAATCTGGAAAAAAGGAGAGAATGCCAATGAAAATGTAATTTTTCACACTGTGTTGGTATGGTTACTTTGTTAAATACATGCATGGCTCCTGAATACTACTCTCATTACTTAAGCTAAAACAGAGACTTACCAGAAAATGATAAAGTCTAACGGAAAACTTCACACAAGTTTTGAAATTACCTCAAAGTGGAGTTTTCTAATCTAAAGAGGCAAACGATGCTTTTGTCTACATCTGTCGAGCATCTTTCTAGAAAAGTTGGGTCCAGTCCAGAATATAAATTATGACTATGAAATTATTTATAGTTTATATACGAGTTTTGTGCCTTCAGGTAATGACTTTTTTACGTAATAAATTACATGATAAAATGATTCATAATATATATACACTGCATGCACAATTATTTGGCAAGTTGTATTCCTGTGTATTAACATTACTGTTGAATGAATACGATGCTCAGTAAATCCAAAATGTTAAACTTATTTATTTTTAGCAGTAGGTTTGGATACCATCAGATACGATCTGCACAAACCTAATTCCTAATACACCACAAAGACAAGATATCTAATGTTCAAACTGATAAACTGTATCGTTTTTGTGCAAATTTTGCTCATTTTGAAATGGATGCCTGCAACACATTTCAAAAAGGTTGGGACAGGCAGTGATGCCGGTAACGCGTTACTTAGTAATGCGTTACTCTAATCTGACCACTTTTTTTAGTAACGAGTAATCTAACACGTTAATCTTTCCAAATCAGTAATCAGATTAAAGTTACTTCTCCATGTCACTGTGCGTTACTATTATTTTTCATTGTGAGTCGATAGCAGCATTAAACTTGGTCTATGGGCAGGAGGTCGGGGTTCGACTGAACTGCCCACTTTAAGTGAGCTGTGAGCTTTTCATCCGCGGTTTTTTGCAGCTGCTCGACTCGTCGTCTCCTCTTAAAGGATCAGCACACCTGTACTGAGCTTTACAAAGACATTTTTATGCTTTTTTTCCCTCCTTTATTTAGAGCTGAGCCGCTCCGTATCTGCACGTTAAAACAGCTGATCCTCTGCGACGTGTCAACAACTAACACTATTTTCCACTCAAATGCACCTAAACTCTCTTTCTGAGGACCACATGATGTGAAAACACAATAAAACTTTCTTACCTGTAAATCTGGTCACGTTTTCTGCATAAATAAATGTTATCCATTCTTTGTGCTCAAACGCCAAAGCAGGGGCGAATCCAGATGGAATGGGGGCGTGGGGCAAGGATGTGCCCCCCTCACAACACCCCTAGATTAAAGGTCCAGTTTTGAAGCCTTTTTTTTTACTACAACTACTAATACTACTTAAAATAATATTAATTTCGACAAGTAAAATATTTAGAGAGAATTTAAATGTTAGAAAAATGCTAGAATGAATTTAATAGTTACATTTATAAACAATGTAGGTTCGAAATTGCAAGTTTTACTGTTACAGTGCTGTCAACAGTTAAATATGAGGTCAAGAAACAGGTCTTTATTTTACTTTTTATAAAACAAGTATTTATTTTCATTGAAGTCAAGAAAGGGTGACTATAAAGTAAGTTTTGGCAAAACAGGTATCATTGTCATGTTGACGTGGGTTGTTGTCGGCAGCTGGGAAAAGTAACTAAAAAAGTAACTAGTAATCTAACTTAGTTACTTTTACAATTGAGTAATCAGTAAAGTAACTAAGTTACTTTTTCAAGGAGTAATCAGTAATCAGTAATTGGATTACTTTTTCAAAGTAACTGTGGCAACACTGGGGACGGGGCAACAAAAGATTGGGAAAGTTGATGAATACTCAAAGAACACCTGTTTGGAAATGGGTGAGTGTCATAACTGGGTATAAAAGGAGCATCCCCAAGAGGCTCAACCATTCCTGAGCCCACGCGGTAAGATCCTTTACACAATGATGTCGGTTTTTAATGCAGTGCTGCCTGAGGGATCAAAGGTCAAGGGCATTCAATGTTGGTTTTTGGCCTTGCCGCTTACGTGTAGAAAGTTCTCCAGATTTTCGGAATCTTCTGATTATATTATGGCCTGTAGATGATGGAATCCCTAAATTCCTTGCAGTTCAATGAAGAGAAGCATTGTTCTTATTCTTAAACTGCTAGACTATTTTTTCACGCAGTTGTTCACAAAGTGGTGATCCTCACCCCATCTTTGCTTATGAACAGCTGAGCCTTTTAGGGATGCCCAATCATGATACCCGCCTGTTTCCAATTAACCTGTTCACCTGTGGAATATTCCAAACAGGTGTCTTTTGAGCACTGTTGCTCCTGTCCCAGCTTTTTACCTCCGCCAAGGAGGTTATGTTTTCGGTCGAGTTTGTTAGTTTGTCTGTCTGTCTGTCAGCAGGATAACTCAAAAAGTTTTGAACGGATTTTGATGAAATTTTGTGGAGTGGTTGGAAATGACAAGAGGAACAAGTGATTAAATTTTAGTGGTGATCTGGATCCCGATGCTAACACGTTAGCATGTCTATGGCATTTTCAATGTTAAAAGTTAGCATTAAGCAGTTGCAGCTGTCATCACGTTCGAGTGCATTTGTTTTCAAATTGTAATATTTCTTAAATTTATTTTTGTTTATAGAAATTTTGTGGAGTGGTTGGAAATGACAAGAGGAACAAGTGATTAAATTTTAGTGGTGATCCGGATCACGATCCGGATCCTGATGCTAATGTGTTAGCATGTCTATGGCATTTTCAATGTTAAAAGTTAGCATTAAGCAGTGGCAGCTGTCATCGCGTTCGGGTGCATTTGTTTTCAAATTGTTATATTTCTTAAATTTATTTTTGTTTATATTAATAATCTAATGATTATTATATACAATTTTAGACAAAGAGACAAAAAGAAATAGATCACTGTGCCAAGGAGGGAATCTCTTTAGGGTCAGCAACCCTATGGCCTTGTTCAGAGAAGTGTTTCATAAATGTTAAAAAATTAATATATTTGCAGTTTAGTTGAATAATAAATTGAATTTTGTCTCTTATTTGTTTTTGTCTATAAGCACATGCAATATCAATATCAGTGCTCAAATGACAACAGCTTCTGGGAAAGGTGCAAGTTGCAATAAACTGATGCCAATCGCTAAGGATACATACTATCCAGTCACAGCAGATGAAACTTTTTTTTACTACTGAGCAAACATCATTGTTAGACTTTTTTAGGTTCAATGATTCCACGGCGTGTAGATGTTACGGCATCAGTGACCCCATGGCCTTGGCAGAGGTTTGCACTCTCTGAGTGCTTCTAGTTTGAAACATGTTTCAGGCATCCATTTCATAATGAGCAGATAGTTGCACAAAAACAATAAAGTTTATCAGTTTGAACATTAAATATCTCGTCTTTGTGGTGTATTCAATTGAATATAGGTTGAAGAGGATTTGCAAATCACTGTATTCTGTTTTTATTTACATTTTACACAACATCCCAACTTCATTGGAATTGGGGTTGTAGTATCATCAGTAAACATTCAGACAATAGAAATTATGGCCTCAAGCAAGTCACTGCAAACAAAACAGGTCCTAAAGCACTTCTTGGTGGTTATGATGCTACTAACTACTGACCACCTTAATAATTCTCCATTCACTCCAACACCTTCCCAATGGCCACCCCAAAACCACTTGATCCAACTGTGAATTCTGCTGTAAAAACCATATCCACATAGCTACAGCTAAATCTTAGCCAACAGTTTGGTTTCAAAGATGAAGTAGTAAGAACAAGTAACATGTCCTGCTGCTTATAAAACCATGCCAACAATCTGGACAATACCCAAAGTATTTTGTCCTGATATATTGATTCAAACATTTCAACAAACATGTCACACTCACTGATCTATAGTTTTTGAAATCAGAGTTCTTGAACTTCTTCCCCCCCCTTTTCTGTTATTATTTTTACACTGTCGCAATGGACAGATCTCACATTAATTGCAGAAGTTAAGACTGCCATTATTATCTTGGCAGAAGTTGGTGTTCTGCAACCCCAGCTGCGTATTACATGTATGACAAAAAAAAAAGACAAATTATAGGTGAACCCCATTAACTCGCCCAAGTTGGGGTCCACAAAATCGAACCGTGAGTTAATGGGGTTGAACAAAAACATACAGTAGCCTTTATACAGCAATCTGAATTTTTAGGATTCACAAAATGACCGCAAATAAAGCTGAAAAATGACTTATGCATATGCAAGTTAACATGGTTCACCTGTATTACTCAATTCAATAAACATGCCTGTTTTTAAGGTCCTGCATTACTGCTGCCAATACGCCAATGCTGAGATGATAGAATGTTGTTTTTGACAAGTCAATAAAATTATGACCATACAGGAGCAAAATGTTTCCAAAGAAAGAAAGAAAGAAAACCAGGCCGATACAGTACAAAAATACAAATGCACATTGTGGCTATTACAGGGGGGTCATGCATTGATCTACTGTCACTGTACACATTGTCTATGAGCTACACAGTCAGATTATGTTTTTTGTTCAAGAAAATATAAGCTTACCGATATCACATTGGGCATTTCATCTGTTCCCCATTCCAAAGGGGCACAAATCACCAACACGGTCTTAATGTATCCCATCATACCATTCTAAAAGGCTTTAGTCTGTCACAGATAATTCAGTACATTTGGAAAATCAAACAAAACTAACATTCTTCCCCTGCTCCTGGTACCACAAGATACTCTTTCCACCCAAACTGACCCAGCACAAATGAGAAAATAAATACCCATATGAGACCAAATGCTCACCATAGCCTAAATAACAGCAAATTTATTCAAAGTCATCTTGAAAAATAAGTGATAAGCAGAGACCATATTAAATTACTTCACAGAAAAAAAAACTTTTAGGCATGAAGCTTTTGTAACAGAAATTCATACCTCACCTGCACATGCAAAAATGGTCAATTGTTGTTGGTCCAGAGAGAAAGGTTGTGGAGCATGATAACAAAACATTAACGATAAATGCTACAAATATAAGTCCAGCTCAGCCATGGTTCAGTCCAAACCATTACCAATGTAACGTAGCCATTTCAGATTGCAGCTTAAAGAATTAAAATGGCCAGAATGCCAGCCATTTGAATCACATGCTTGAAATAATCTGCAATAATAGGGTGAAGGTGCCCATCACTGTATTGGTATAAGCCCATATGGTGCAGGGGTTTGTGAGTTTCCCCTATTTGGACTTTGGACCTTCTTGGATGAATACACAAACGACAGAAAAAAATCAAGCAGGGACACAGCTCCTAGCAAACAGGTGTTGGTATTTTAACATGCCAAATGACCTCACAAGGTCTTTTGTAGTAAATCATTACACAGTCAGCAGAGAAGTGAGGTCTGTGATTATAAAACTAACATGGTTCTGCTGACATAAACTGCTCCACTTTTTGGATACTGTGGCTCATATTACATATATCACAAATTCACTGCACAAGAACTAGACAGCACACTTAAAGGCCCTTTTCCATTCCACAGTTCTAGCACTGCTCGGCTCGACTCTACTCAGTTTTTTTGCTTTTCCATTAGGGATAGTACCTGGTACATGGTGCTTTTTTGGTATCTGCTCAGGCAAAGTTCCAAGCGAGCTGAGCCAATACTAAAATGTGACATCAACAGGCTGCCAACCACTGATTTGTCAGATTTTGTTATCACTGGAGGAGTCACAAGCGAAACATACAACCATAGACATGAGAATCAAAGCCGCCGTTTTTAAACAGCGGCAACAGCGTTAAGGACCTTTCAAATCACACGCTTCATCAGTGTCAAATAATGCCTCCCTTCGCATCTGACGCATGGGATGCGTCTAACGTGTCACATCGGACGCAACAACAGTGGCAGAGATTTCTACATCACACTGTGGCTTTTCCAAAGCCCCAAAAAAGCAGAGCAGTTGCCACCTTGGTTTTGCATCTGCCAGAAACACAAAAAAGCTGAAAAAGTAACTGGCAGTAGAGTGAGTCACCAATCACACTGCTGAACAAAGCTTTTGTTCAGCGACTTTTCAGAGTGACGCCGAGCCAAGGGAGGACTGATCAGATGTCGGGCACACACAGCAGTCGGGTCACAATGCTGGGCAGAGCGAGATACTGCAATCAGGGGTGATGGAGCAGACCCATTCAACCTGAAATTCCTCACTTTTGTATATGTACAAACACCCAGTTTGACCAGTGGAGCTTAGTTCTACAAATCTGTCTGAGGTAAGAAAAATTTAAAAATAAAAATGTGACGTTGCTGCACTATATCACTACATCGAAGCTACATCACAGCGCACAGTGGTGAAGGTGGATTGTGTTGAAGTTTGACCGCAGCAGCTTGGCGACAAGCAGCAATGAACTTGGGTCATGAGCTTGGATCAGTCTGGGTAAATCGTGGGACCCATAGATTGTTCAGCTAAGGCTAAGCTAACGTTAGCCTATTAAACTGGTGCACTAAATACCATACAAGAGAAGATGCCCTTGATTTTATTCACATGCACATTTGGAGAACCTGAGCAGGCCAACCCTGTAATGCAAATAAAGGTTTCAAAATAAAGATTTTGAAAATTCTTCCCAAAAGTTTTCATAATAAAGGATGCACATCATCATGCCATGCCAAGCCATATCCAAAAGCTGAGGCCGATCTGACAAACAGAGGGATATGCGAGCCACGTACTCACACCCACAGACATTTCTTGCTTTATAGATAGATGTCTGTAAAAACACTCCTAAAACTGTGGGAGTTCAGAGATATCAAAGGTGATTCTGCACAAAAGGACTCCTTTAATAATTATCTTATTAGACCGAAGACCATTTCATATCTGTCCACTGAACACCAAAATCTGGATGAAAAACATGAATCAAACATTTTGAATCTGTTTTAAGCCTGTTCGAGTTCCATGACAATGCTGATTAAAGATTGTTAAAGCTGAACCGATGTTTTGTGCATGAGCGCCAGTAAACGTACAAACTCCTACATTTGAGATTTAGCAAGTTACTTTGGTATAAAAAGTCCTGCATCTAACCCAGTTATTCATCTCAAAAACAGGTCCTTATTTACAGATCAAGTCACTGACATCAAAACAAAATGGAGCAAAGTCATGACAAAACAAAATGGAGCAAAGTGCGTTATAGGTGCTGTAATTAATTAATTAATTAAATTAAAGCTTTATTTTGACAGCCACAATTTTAATACGCAATAACGACAGCTTGCGGTCATTACCACATTGCGCACTGGACTTATTTACAAGCTACCTAGGAAGCTAGCGATAGCTACAATTAGCTTACCCTCACGCATTAGGGATGGGTAATGATAAGATTTTAATCGATATCGATGCCATTATCGATTCCGCTTATCAATCCGATTCCTTATCGATTCCCTTATCAATACCTCCTGTGAATTTTCTGTGTACTAAAAGTAGACTTTACAGGTTTTCTATGTCAACAACATTTTACAGTCTTAAAGTAAATAAGTATGAAATTGGTCACTGGATCCTTCATCTCTACACATAAATAAAATCTGTACATGGTGGATCCTAGATCTCTGGACATAAAAATAAAATCTGTAGCTTTTGTCAAAAGCATTTCCTTTCAGATATTAACGAGACAAATGTAACTCCAAACATAGCCTCTGAGCTTGGCTCAGCCGACTGCGCTGCAAGTCAGCATCAATGTATACTCAACAAAAATATAAACGCAACACTTTTGGTTTTGCTCCCATTTTGTATGAGATGAACTCAAAGATCTAAAACTTTTTCCACATACACAATATCAACATTTCCCTCAAATATTGTTCACAAACCAGTGTAAATCTGTGATAGTGAGCACTTCTCCTTTGCTGAGATAATCCATCGCACCTCACAGGTGTGGCATATCAAGATGCTGATTAGACACCATGATTACTGCACAGGTGTGCCTTAGACTGCCCACAATAAAAGGCCACTCTGAAAGGTGCAGTTTTGTTTTATTGGGGGGGGGGATACCAGTCAGTATCTGGTGTGACCACCATTTGCCTCATGCAGTGCAACATCTCCTTCGCATAGAGTTGATCAGGTTGTCAATTGTGGCATGTGGAATGTTGGTCCACTCCTCTTCAATGGCTGTGCGAAGTTGCTGGATATTGGCAGGAACTGGTACACGCTGTCGTATACGCCGGTCCAGAGCATCCCAAACATGTTCAATGGATGACATGTCCGGTGAGTATGCTGGCCATGCAAGAACTGGGACATTTTCAGATTCCAAGAATTGTGTACAGATCCTTGCAACATGGGGCCGTGCATTATCCTGCTGCAACATGAGGTGATGTTCTTGAATGTATGGCACAACAATGGGCCTCAGGATCTCGTCACGGTATCTCTGTGCATTCAAAATGCCATCAATAAAATGCACCTCTGTTCTTCATCCATAACAGACGCCTGCCCATACCATAACCCCACCGCCACCATGGGCCACTCGATCCACAACATTGACATCAGAAAACCGCTCACCCACACGACGCCACACACGCTGTCTGCCATCTGCCCTGAACAGTGTGAACCGGGATTCATCCGTGAAGAGAACACCTCTCCAACGTGCCAAACGCCAGTGAATGTGAGCATTTGCCGACTTAAGTCGGTTACGACGACGAATTGGAGTCAGGTCGAGACCCCGATGAGGACCACGAGCATGCAGATGAGCTTCCCTGAGACGGTTTCTGACAGTTTCTGTGGCATTGTGCTGTGTGATAAAACTGCACCTTTCAGAGTGGCCTTTTATTGTGGACAGTCTAAGGCACACCTGTGCACTAATCATGGTGTCTAATCAGCATCTTGATATAGCACACCTGTGAGGTGGGATGGATTATCTCAGCAAAGGAGAAGTGCTCAGTATGACAGATTTAGACTGGTTTGTGAACAATATTTGAGGGAAATGGTGATATTGTGTATGTGGAAAAAGTTTTAGATCTTTGAGTTCATCTCATACAAAATGGGAGCAAAACCAAAAGTGTTGCGTTTATATTTTTGTTGAGTGTAATTCTTAAAGAACGGACGGCGTCTTCTTTTGGGAGGAAAAACAAAAGTTTTGGTCTGTTGAAGTTAGTCTGTATGACAGCGTTTGGATAGAGGTGTCCTTTGATTTAAAACGGCGAATCGTTTTGACGTTATTAATTCTGAACGGACTCTAACTTGACTCGACAGAGAGTGGCACACCATTTGGAGAGGTCCAAAAGGAACAGAGGACGATTCTCACTTCTTGCCATCAACAAGACAAGAGTCCCAGTTAGTGACTTTAATCCACACAAAAGTGACTCATGTTTGACATCTTGAAATGGCTTTGAGAGGGGTTAAGAAACAGACTTGCTACTTCTGAAAAGCAGCGAAGCAGAGAACCAACGAATCAGGGGGTTGGAGCACAGCATCATTGCTTCAAGCTTCAAACAGAGCCGCCGCAGAAGCAGCTGATTGCAGACCCGCTGCAGGGTCTGCAATCAACGTAGAGAAATGATCACTTTCCTGATAAACACCCTCAAAACCAACGGCCGCTCTGAAGGACGAATAAGGGAATCATTAAGCAAAAAGGCTACTGATGTCAGTGGATCTAATCATTTCTTAATGATTCTCAAAAACAACAACAAAAAAAAAACTGTTTGATACCCAACCCTATCATGCGTCGTCTCTTAGCAGCTTGTGTCCTCTAGTCTTTAGCTGCACTGACACGAGCATGCCTTTGCATGCGTGATGTGTCGTGCTGGACAGTAAACGCATCTTTAATGGGTGCAGACAGGATGCCAGTGCAAGCTATTGCGCACAGAGAATTTTGAAATGTTCAAAAAAATCTTTCATGCACAAATGTCGTGCTATGCGGCGCGATCTAATCTCCAACACTATGTGCAGCTCGTCAAGCGGAGTAAACAAGAAGTGAACAGAGCGAGTGGTGACGTCAGTGGGTCATATCAGAGTGCAGCTCGTCTGATGGATTATAACAAGAAATCAAATCTGTTATAAACATACTTCAACAGCTGCACACAAGAAGCAAAGAACACGCAACTGTTTTATCAAGTCATGATAATGTAAACATGACAAATAATTACCTTTTTAGATGGCTCAAAATGCTTTCTGCAGCTTGTTAGGCGCACACGTGTGCGAACTGCTCCGGCTGCAGCCTCCTCTGTGATTCAGGAAGTGATTAGAACAGTTTCAACAGCCAATTTGCAGAAAAAAAAAGATTAATCCACCACAAAATAATTGATTCATATATGCAGCATCCAGCACAGAGTATGTGGCAGCCAGTAGAACAAAGAATGGCGTCCAGCTGTGAACACAGCGGGTCGGATCGTCACGACGACGTTCATGCTGTTGCGTGAATTAAAAACAGGCTCGTGTCAGGACACCTTTTGGCTTCATACTGTTGTAAGGCTTCCCAAAGTCTCCTGTATTTTTCAAGCGTGTTTCATCTCGCTGCCTGCATCCTTCTCTTAAGAACCCACAGAGAAAGCAGCAAGGACACCATCACCTCGATGTTCTCCATTGTTTATGTGTCGCGTTTACATAGACGTCACGGCAGTATCGCGCAATACCCACGTTGAGGAGGTTCTCAATTGTAATGGAAAAGGATATGCCCGGCACTAAAACGAAGTAGAGTCGAGTCAAGCAGAGTAGTGTCAGACCTTTATGAAATAGGGCTGTGAAATAAAAATTGTGAAATCTGAGGAAAATTTGCAGGGGGTCTGCGGTCTAGGGCCCTGTGGGGCCCCAGAATTAAATGGTAAATGGACTGCATTTATATAGCGCTTTTCCATCTGAATCAGACGCTCAAAGCGCTTTACAATAATGCCTCACATTCACCCCGATGTCAGGGTGCTGCCATACAAGGCGCTCACTACACACCGGGAGCAATAGGGGATTAAAGGCCTTGCCCAAGGGCCCTTAGTGATTTTGCAGTCAGGTGGGGATTTGAACCCATGATCTTCTGGACTCAAGCCCAACACTTTAGCCACTAGACCATCACCTCCCAGAATTACATTTTTATCTAATGATACATTTTCAGCATCTCCTGGAAGAACAAATCTCAAAATTAGTGCATATTTAAATGATCCTTTATTCAACCTTTATTTGACCTGTCAATGATAATGTTGAAATAACAGAATATAACATGGAAGTAGGACCTGGAATGAATTTCCTTTTGAGTGTTAAACCAAATTATGCATTAACTCAGAACAGATAAACTACATGAAATTCATGAAGACTATTAAAGCATTTCAAAAATCACAGCTAAAGCTTGGAGAATACTTGGAAAATCATGGTAAAATATCAATAACATACCTTATAGTAAAAAGTCACATATTCTTGTGTAAATTCATGTAGCCTAAATCCATTCAAAGTCACAATGTCTTTTTTCCAATAAAATAAAGTCTAGATTACTGAAAAAAAAAGTCACATAATCTTGTCTAAAATCGTGTTTGAACAGCACAATGTTTATTTTCCAGAGAGAGAAAAATTCTTACTGTTTCCTGAGTGCACAGTTCGCTTTTTCCGTTTCTTTTATCTTTCAGGTGTGTTCATGAAGCCAGCAACAATTCCACAGATTCTTGTCGAACAGTCTTTCTCGCCATCTTCTCTGTCCGACGTCGGTCCGTGACACGGACATGCTGCACATTTCTTTCAAAAACTTCAGAGCTCTAAAGGTTTGCAATGTCCACATGCTACGTTTAGCTTAAGCGTCGCACAGGAGCCACACAGCGTCGCCGCAGCAACCAACCAGCCCCGCTTTACAACTGTCGCAACAGCCACGCTTTGAGAGAGGGATTTTTCTCCTCGAAACTCCGTGGATCCGAGGACACTGATTTGTATCTGTAACACACAGATCAGTGTCTGCGGACTTACAGTGAGGAAAATAAGGATTTTGAACACCTTGCGGTTTTGCAAGTTCTCCCACTTAGAAATCATGGAGGGGTCTGAAATTTTCATTTTAAGTGCATGTCCACTGTGAGAGACATAATCTAAAAAAAAATAAAAAAAAAATCTGGAAATCACAATGTATGATTTTTTAAATAATTTATTTGTATGCTACTGCTGCAAATAAGTATTTGAACCCCTATCAACCAGCAAGAATTATGTCTCTTTAAGAAGCCCTCTTATTCCGCACTCTTTACCTGTATTAATTGCACCTGTTTGAACTTGTTACCTGTATAAAAGACACCTGCTCACACAATCAATCACACTCCAACCTGTCCACCATAGCCAAGACCAAAGAGCTGTCTAAGGACACCAGGGACAAAACTGTAGACCTGCACAAGGCTGGGATGGACTACAGGACAACAGGCAAGCAGCTTGGTAGAAGACAACAACTGTTATGATTATTGATTAGAAAGTGGAAGAAACACAAGATGACTGTCAATCTCCCTCGGTCTGGGATTCCATGTAAGATCTCACTTTGTGGGGTAAGGATGATTCTGAGAAAGCTCAGAACTACACAGGAGGACCTGGTCAATGACCTGAAGAGAGCTGGGACCAAAGTCACAAAGATTACATTAGTAACATGATGCTGTCATGGTTTAAAATCCTGCAGGGCAGCAAGGTCCCCCTGCTCAAGCCAGCACATGTCCAGGCCCGTTTGAAGTTCACCAGTGATCATCTGGATGATCCAGAGGAGGCATGGGAGAAGGTCATGTGGTCAGATGAGACCAGAATAGAGCTTTTTGGAATCAACTCCACTTACCATGTTTAGAGGATGAGAACAACCCCAAGAAAACCATCCCAACCGTGAAGCATGGGGGTGGAAACATCATACTCTGGTGGTGCTCTTCTGCAAAGGGGACAGGACGACTGTACCGTATCGAAGGGAGGATGGATGGGGTCATGTATTGTGAGATTTTGGCAAAAAACCTCCTTCCCTCAGTAAGAGCATTGAAGATGGGTCAGGGCTGGGTCTTTCAGCATGACAATGAGCCAAAACGCACAGAAAGGGCAACTATGGAGGGGCTCCATAAGAAACATTTCAAGGTCCTGGAGTGGCCTGGCCAGTCTCCAGACCTGAACTCAATAGAACATCTTTGGAGGGAGCTGAAACTCCAAACCTGAAAGATCTAGAGAAGATCTGTTTGGAGGAGTGGACCAAAATCCCTGCTGCAATGTGTGCAAACCTGGTGAAAAGCTACAGGAAATGTTTAACCTTTGTAATTGCAAACAAAGCCTACCGTACCAAATATTAACACTGATTTTCACAGGTGTTCAAATACTTATATGCAGCAGTAACATACAAATAAATTATATATATATAAAAAAAAAATCATACACAGCGATTTCCAGATTTTTTTTTTTTTTGATTATGTCTCTCACAGTGGACATGCACCTAAGATGAAAATTTCAGACCCCTCCATGATGTCCAAGTGGGAAAACTTGCAAAATCACAGGGTGTTCAAATACTTATTTTCCTCACTGTATTTGCACGATGTTATAAAAAAAGAAAAGAAAGAACACTTTGCGACAGACATTTAAAAAAAATAAAGTCAGTGACGATCACGATTACAGAGTAAAAAAAAAAAAAAAAAAGACTAACACCCCCCTCCTCCCCATGATGAAATCCACAGAATTTTGTGGATCCGCAGAGTTTTCACAGCCCTGATAAAAGGAAAAGGACCTTTAAGCTCCTTTCACACAAGGGCCAACGCAGAATTGCGTATTGTGGCGTACAGTCTACGCTGAGTTATGCAGCACTACGCCAGGTTTAAGCCACTCTATGCAGAGGTTTTGCTCCCTATGGAGCAGTATGCTGAGGTCTTCGCGAGGAGGACCTTTTTTTTTTTTGGCAAGTCTGCGCAACACGGCGCTACTGCATGCAAACCTGTGCAACACTGATCTACTGTACACATCCAAAACTGAGTGTGCGCATACAGACTTTTAAAGTGCCAGTCGACCGCGATCAGGTTTGATCAAACCTCAATAAGGGCTGTGACTCTCCAAAACTGAGTGTGCGCATACAGACTTTTAAAGTGCCAGTCGACCGCGATCAGGTTTGATCAAACCTCAATAAGGGCTGTGACTCTAAACTTAAACACCATCGCTGACGGTGTGATCAGGTCTGATCACACCTGATTTTGGTCGACTGGCGCTTTAAAAGTTTAAATTATCACAGCGCTTCAATATTCAGGTCATATCAGACCTGATCAGAAAGCAACCAGAGCTTTAAAAGATGAAAGAGTCACAGGACTTCGTTCACTGCAGCGTTTACCACAGCCAGACTCATCAGCATTCTGTACGCAATGAAAATGATCAACCAAGACAAAAAAAACAAATAAATAAAATAAAGTTAAATTACTATGTTTCTGACCCGCACCACACCGTGCAGTACTGACCTGAATCACTCGGTGGCAATGGGGGTGTCGGTACATGCTGGTCGACAAGGTGTAACAACTGCATTAATGTGTGCTAGCGTTTTTAATGAATGGTTTGACAAAGCAACCATACGCTACTATAAGCAAGTCTAGGAACGCAACCAAACCCCATCACACACTAGCCTACACAGGGACTACACCAAACGTGCAATTTTCCAGCTTACCTCATACGCATTTTAGCGCAACTGTATGCAAGCCCAGTGTGAAAGGGACTTTAGAGAGCACATACCACCACTAGGTATTTGATGAACTCGATGCCCATAGGCTTCATGCTCAGCTTCCCTGGGTTTTTATTGTAATTATTACAAGGTTAGTCAGACAAACTCTTGATGGTTATGGACCAGCAGGTATGAAACCAGTATGGTGGAGGGATATTGCTGAAAGAGTTGTACCATTGTCTTGTTGGGGGAGATATAGATAGTCAATGCCAACAAAGAGTTCACCAAAAAAAAACCTCAATGTAGGAGTTTGAGTGGATTGAAAAGTTTAAATCAGATATAAAATATCTTTGACAACTTTTATAGATGGAGCACGTGGTGAATATTTATTGAAATGGAATGAATCGTGTATCCGAAGCAACTCGTTCCAGGGATTGTTAACTCCAGATGGATGAATGACACTAACAAAAGCTCATCTGACTTTTCGGTGGATGAGCATAAAGAATATTACAACAACAGTTGAAGTCTTGTGTTTTCCCACTCAGGATTCTTTGCTCTGTTTGACAAAGGAAAAAGAGGAAAACAAAACTGAAGTTGCATAATCCCAGAGCACAGAATACTGGAAAATGATGTACAATTTAAATTTAATTTTATTCTTTTGACATACTTTGTAATGCATTGCATATTTGATAAAATATGTAACACTGATTTAATCATTCAAGCCATAACCTAAAATAGAAATCATTCGACTGAGCTGTTTCTGTGACTCTTTACAGAGGTTGTACAGAAAGAGCTGAAGATGCCCGAAACTCCCATCACTCATGTTTACATTACGATCCAGTACGTGTGAGAATATAGGTGGAAAGATCCAACAATAAACTGGCCAATTGACACAGATATTGTTCGTGACATGGCACCAAAGTTTCAAATATGAGGAACAATATGTAAAAGATGGTAATTGGACACTTGATGACTCAATAGCTCTTTCGATTCAAACAGAGATGTCTTTGCAGGTATTTGTATAACATCTCAGACAACATAACAGACTGACTGGTAAACAGCATTCTTAGCTTCCACACATCATATTGCAATGATTGTGAGAAATACTGAGTTTAAGTTTTACCGTATGGCAAAATTCAGGGTTTGCATTTATATTACCCAACTTATCGAGGCTTAATGAGCAAAAGCCCAGCAAAGCACATTTTAATATGCACCATATTGGCTCGAATATGGGAGTATTTTTTTGTTATCACCAACTGCTAACGAGAGGTATGCATGCCCATCATCAACAGGCTAATATCATGGTCTTAAATGCAATTTACATTATGGTGCCAAATGTCACTTGTCTGCAATTTAACACCACAATCATTCACACAACTTTAACAAAATCACCACAAGAACCAGAATAACATTCACAAATAACACATTAAATCAGCATTTACAATGACATATTTTACAGTTATCCCAGAAATCCTTGTAGCTGCTGTGCCAGTGATATTCATTTCTGACCACTGTGCTGGCTATTTTGACACATGCTCAAAACCTCTCTTGTTGTCTCCAGGTCCGAATTTTAAACAATATGTGATGGTTCATGTCTCTGGTGTTTGCCTTTTGTTACGACGTCTCTTTTATAACAGCTACTTAATGTCTCCTCATGCTCGCCAGTGTTTCTCATACATGGCATTGTTCCGCAAGTCTGACAGACAGTCACAGAAGGAGTGATTACTGTTAACCACAACGTAGATCAGCTTCTAGATGTTTTGTGCTATTGGATAAGCTGAACTAAACTAATGGCTAAGATAAGCGAGGCTACTGGGAGAAGTCTGAAGATTGAGAAATGCTGTTTTCCTGTGGACAAAAGACTGAACCATACGGTGAAATTTGACGTGTGTGTGTGTGTACACACACACACACACAAGTGAAATCAGAGACACCACTTTCAAGCTATGCAATCATTACCTCTGCCAAAGAGGTTATGTTTTCAGTTGCGTTTGTTTGTTTGTCAGCAGAATAACTCAAAACGTTTTGAACAGATTTTGATTCAATTTTGTGGAGTGGTTGGAAATGACGAGAGGAACAAGTGATTAAATTTTAGTGGTGATCCAGATCCCGATCCGGATCCCAATGCTAACGCGTTAGCATATCTATGGCATTTTCAATGTTAAAAGTTAGCATTAAGCAGTTGCAGCTGTCATCACGTTCGGGTGCATTTGTTTTCAAATTGTAATATTTCTTAAATTTATTTTTGTTTATATATTAATAATCTAATGATTATTATATACAATTTTAGACAAAGAGACAAAAAGAAATAGATCACTGTGTCAAGGAGGGAATCTCTTTAAGGTCAGTGACCCTATGGCCTTGTTTAGAGAAGTGTTTCATGAATGTTAAAAAATTCATATATTTGCAGTTTAGTTGAATAATAAATTGAATTTTGTCTCTTATTTGTTTTTGTCTATAAGCACATGCAATATCAATATCAGTGCTCAGATGACAGCAGCTTCTGGGAAAGGTGCACGTTGCAATAAACTGTAATGCCAAGCGCTAAGGATACATGCTATCGAGTCACAGCAGATGAAACTTTTTTTTTTTTTTTTTACTACTGAGCAAACATCATTGTTAGACTTTTTTAGGTTCAATGATTCCACGGCGTGTAGATGTTATGGCATCAGTGACCCCATGGCCTTGGCGGAGGTTTGCACTCTCTGAGTGCTTCTAGTTTGAAACATGTTTCAGGCATCCATTTCATAATGAGCAGATAGTTGCACAAAAACAATAAAGTTTATCAGTTTGAACATTAAATATCTTGTCTTTGTGGTGTATTCAATTGAATATAGGTTGAAGAAGATTTGCAAATCACTGTATTCTGTTTTTATTTACATTTTATACAACATCCCAACTTCATTGGAATTGGGGTTGTAGTATCATCAGTAAACATTCAGACAATAGAAATTATGGCCTCAAGCAAGTCATTGCAAACAAAACAGGTCCTAAAGCACTTCTTGGTGGTTATGATGCCACTAACTACTGACCACCTTAATAATTCTCCATTCACTCCAACACCTTCCCAATGGCCACCCCAAAACCACTTGATCCAACTGTGGATTCTGCTGTAAAAACCATATCCACATAGCTAAAGCTAAATCTTAGCCAATAGTTTGGTTTCAAAGATGAAGTAGTAAGAACAAAGTGGTGTAACATGCCCTGCTGCTTATAAAACCATGCCAACAATCTGGACAATACCCCAAGTATTTTGTCCTGATGTATTGATTCAAACATTTCAACAAACATGTCACACTCACTGATCTATAGTTTTTGAAATCAGAGTTCTTGAGCTTCTCCCCCCCCCCCTTTCTGTTATTTTTACACTGTTGCAATGGACAGATCTCACATTAATTGCGGAAGGTAAGACTGCCATTATTATCTTGGCATAAGTTGGTGTTCTGCAACCCCAGCTTCGTATTACATTATATATATATACACATACATACATACACACACACACATTACAGTATTACATAATAACTTCTAGTTATTATTGCAGTCTTACTGAGACAATTTTTTTGTTGTTTTCTGAATACACCGCAGATTTATAAAGAGGCAGAGACAGACACATGTTGATCGCAAGAATTTGATTTGAAAGACAAATTAAAGCCATATTACATTTGGAGACAAAAAACAAACCAGATTGAATGTGTGTACTGGTTTAAGTCATGAAATGGACTGTAGCTGAACACATGTGGAGTGACATTCAAGCAACCAATGTTCTCTTTTATGGCTAAAAGTAACTGAATCTGTGTGCATTTTTCAGACATTGTATGAAAATGGCATTTCTAATTTTATTTCTTCATTTTTTTTTTTATCAGCTACATCAGGACTCGCACAAGTTAAAGAGTTGGAAGTAATGATTCATAATCTGGTAATATATTTTTTTAAAAGATAAGTGTTGATTGGAGTGCGATATGCCCTTTAAGTTCATATTTCGGAAGAAAAATGAACTACTTTCATTTATTCTTCCAAATGTTCTGGATGGAATAAAGTCATCATATAGCTTCAACTGGCTGGCTCACTGCTACACAAGTGCCTCGCACAGACAGCCGAGCTGACCCCGCCTCCTGCAGTGAGCAGAGACACAGGGGCAAAAGCAACACTACTTGATTAAATGTAAGTGACCTTTATGAAAACAAACACGCATGTAAAGCACAATATAGAGGCCAGTAAAATGATCCCGTTTATTTTTATATATCGAATTCTAAGTTGATATAGTAATTGGCGTGAATGGAGATCCCCAGATACATACACACAAAACCAGATAGATGATGTGACAATTACCCATAGATGGAGAAGAATCATCATGGATGTTCACACCTATAGAGGGGAAGATACTGGATCCGACCACTCACTAGTAGTGGCTAAACTTGAACTAGAATAACCAGAGTGAAGCGTAACAGTTTGCAAAAGGCATCTCGCTATGACACATCAAAACCTCAAACATGGGGAAGACGAGTGATTTTAGCAACAATCTCAAGGGCAGATGTCAGCAACCAACAACTGAAGCACGGAAAGCCACCAGGCCCTTAAAACATACCACCACAGGAAATCGAGACTAATATAGAGGTGATTGTAAACAAAGTGTCTTCTGCAGGATATATGGGAAAAAGAACCCCAGGATACATACTGAAAGTAGTTTAAATATGTAGATGAGAAGGTTTAATATGTATGAACCACAAGTGACTGCCAAAACTGGAGAGAAATCAGAGTGTTGTCACTACCTAGCAAGTTCATTACAAGAATCACCCTAGGAAGAATGCAAGAAGCTGTTGATGCAAGGCTACACAAGGACCAGGCAGGATTTTGTCCAAGCAGCATCATGCACTGATCAAACACCAAATTTATCGATCATCACTGAACAGTCTATTGAATGGAAATCACCATTATGCCTTCAACTTCAAGAAAAACTTTCAAATGATCCACAGGCCAACCCAACAAAGTGTGTGCAAGTAGGTGAAGTCGAGGCATCAATGTAAAGAGCTTTTAGCTTCTGATTCAGATGGAAAAGCGCTATATAAATGCAGTACATTTATTTACAATCTGATATATCAAAGCAGGAATTATCATTTTGTATACAGTCCTTGATGTTAACCTTAACTTTGTCATAATGAGGCATCTGACCTTGAAATACACTTGCAATATCATCCCAAAGTCATCTCTAAGGGCCCCATCACACATAGCAAGAATGAGCACGAATGAAACTGAATCAGGCCCATTTTTGGGGGGATGGGGGGGCAATTCGTGCCACATCTGGGAGGGAATAAGAAATGCGTAAGAATGCCGTCCAATTACTCATATTGTGCTGTCCGACCCACCATCGAATGATCCCTGCACATGCTGTGTGTAATGTCTCCAGAACGCAGTTCAAATGTAGGTGTAACAAAGTACAAATGCCAAAATGCTGTCAGAATGCAGCATGATTAATACCCACCATCACACCAGAGGCTGAATGAACCCAAATGCAGTCCGAATGGAAATTCAGACCACATTCGGGAAGTGTCGAGGTGCAGACAAAAATGTCAGACAGCATTCTGAGAGCAGTCTAAACAGTTGGGCACAGTTGTGTGGTGATATAGAGCACATGCTCTCTACTTTCAAGGTGTTTGAGGTGGAAAATGTCAAACGCCGATCAAAGTGCAGTCTGACTGCAATCTAAATATTCGAGTTGGCACCCCAACAATATTCAAAGCAATCTGATTGCTGTTGGGGATGAATTTAAAGCGGGCCACGTCACATCCAGCCAGAATGGTCCTCCTCCACAGCAGCTACAGGGTACAATTATCACCACCACAACATCATTACAAATGCCATCATTTACTGGCCGTATATGAGCCGGATGACAATATATATATTTAGAGGAATACATCATGTGCTCAGATCCATATACAATGAGGCAAATAAGTATTTAATCCACTGTCGAATTGCAAGTTTTCCCACCTACAAAGAATGGACAAGTCTGTAATTTTTAAATCGTGGGTGCACTTCAACTGTGAGAGAACAAAAAAAAAAAAAAAAAAAAAAACAGAAAATCACATGATTTTTAAGTAATTAATTTTCATTTTATTGCATGAAATAAGTATTTGATACGATACAACAGAAATACAGACCTTAATATTTGCTACATTTGTTTGCAATTACAGAAGTCAGATGTTTCCTGTAGTTCTTGACAAGGTTTGCACACACTGCAGCAGGGATTTTGGTCCACTCCTCCATACAGTACTCCTCCATACAGTTCTCCTCCAGATCTTTCAGGTTTCGAGTTTCAGCTCCCTCCAAAGATTTTCTATTGAGTTCAGGTCTGGAGACCGGACATGTCGGCACAATTTCACGTGCCTGTCCATGGCAAATTTCCCTCGAACGTGATCAGATTGTTTCAAATGCTGTTTTCACACCATGAGAATATTTACAATGCAGACAGAATGCAGTTAGAGTCCACCTCGACTGCTGTACGATATATTTCCACCTCAACAATTGGGTGCATTTGCTCAACATTCGGGCTGGCTGTACAACTATGCCGGACTATTTTAAATGCACCTTGACACTTCCCGAATATTGGTCGAATTTCCATTCAGACTCATTCGGCCTCTAGTGTGATGGGGGTATAAGACATACACAAATGTTTTAATTTTCACAAGAAACCTTTGTGGCATTATTTTTGTTGGAAGGCTAGTCTTTGGATACTGCAAATAACTAGAAATGAAGTAATGCTGATTGTATATCTACATTTTTCTCAAGGAGTCTCACAACAGGACAATTTTGGAGCCCTCATATGTTACCAGCTAGTACTCCTTGTGGATGCGAGTTTGTACAATACAGGTTTTACATTAATGCTCTCAAGGTTGATGACAACACTATTATTTATTAATTATTTATTTTAGTCCATGTAAGAAACACAATGAATGAACCAGTAGTAGCACACTGAGAATAACAATCCTCATTAATAATTTGTTACAAGTATAATGAAAAACTGTAGTTTTAAAATCTGCAAAATGCAATTTATACTTGTCCATTCAATGTCAGATTTTACAAATAGACTAACAATTTGACTTTGGTAAAATCTGTAAGGCTTTTTGTCATGTAGTGATGAATAATCAAAAATCAATCATTTTATCCATTTCATTTATCAGGGTTTGCATTAGAGGTTTTGACCACCGTGTCCTGGGGCACAGTAGGTATTGAAAATGTGAGTTCCAAGGTCCAGCACTGTCCCAGCACCTCGAGGCTTTGCCACCTTACACAAGCGCTGAATTCAGTACAACCAGAGCTGCTAATTTCAGGAGTTACTCAAATGTGCTGCAGTGTGCTAAGAAAGGTGGAAAATGATGCCATGAAAGAATAGTGTGTCCAAGATTAGAATCGGCTGGAAATGTGCTAAGATCTTTTTGATCTAATAGCCAGGGGCTAGATTTGATCTAATCTAGCCCCAATTTGAGCCAATTTAATTTAAATATGATGCATACTTCATATTTCATTATTTTGTTATATTTCATGTCATATATCAGTCATAAGTAATGTTAAAATAAATTAATATTGGATGGATATTCTGTTTGTCTGGTATCCATTCTACTGCCTTTTACAGATCTATGCACAACACACAGCCTGTTGTGGAAAGGAGAGAAGCTGACACCAGCAAGGAGAATCAAAGAAAACAGACAATGTTAATTGAAAAAATCAATTTTTGAAAGGACATCCAGTGCATTTTCAAATGGGCGTCATTATCCGCATCCTGAGGACATAGTACATTTTATATCTTGGGTCCAGCCTTGATAATTTTGCATCAGGACATCAGCATGAACCCTGTTTATAAATGATCACATACCAAACATTCTGTCCACTAGTTAACTCCAAATAAAATATTTAGGTTATTTATATTACATGTACTACATTTCTATTCCAATACGAACTGCCAGCTGTCACCCTGTCAATGAGTGTCTTATACTCATTGGTGTCACATTCACTTGGTGTTGTGGCTGTTGTCTCAGTCTGCTCTGACTGTGTTAATAATGCCTCTGTGAGAGAGACCTTTGATTTAGAGCTTCACTCTGTGACTGGAAACTGCCCCAGAGGTGATACTTTATTGGTCACGGGTGATTGCAATAAAACCATTGGCTGGCGACAAGGACTGCATTAGTCCACGTGGATCTGATAACCGTGGTCGACTTTCAAGGTTGCAAAGGGAGCTGAGAAGGTGGGCAGTGATGGCCCTAAAAGTGGACAAGGAGGTGCTTGTTGGAGGAATTTGAGATCAGGTGACATACCACCTTTGGTTTAGTGACCAAAAATGTACCTATTTATAGAGGAATCAAAGCATGTTGCTCCTACAAACAGACACCTCATCCACTACAGTTATGGTGGAAGACCGTTCAGTCCTGACAGGTGCCTCTGCTGTACAGCTACTTTGAGTGTGTGTATAAGACTGATCCTCCTGCAGGATTTTAGACATCTGTGGTGCCAGGGTTCTTGTGGCTGATTTTCCTGTCAACTGTGACTCACTGAGTGTTGGTGAGATCTCAAAAGCAATGAAACAGTTGAGGGCAAGGAAACCTCCAGAGATCTGCAGCATTGGAACAGAGTTCCTTTAGGCAGGTAGATATGTTGTTCTTCTGGCATTGTAAACAATCTTTATTTCAATCTTTAAAATGGGTATCATCCTTACAGATGGCAAGAAAGGATTTACTGTCCTAATCTGAAAAGGGGTGACTGCACGTATTGTAGTAACTATAGGTGTATAACACTGTTCTCTGTGCTGGGGAAGATGCTTTCAAGGATTATTCTCAATAAGACTCAGTAAATTATCTGAAGTATTGCAATGTATAGCAGTAAAAACATACCATGGCCTATGTATCATACACAAGCTCTTTGCCAATAACCAGCACAGCTACACCACAGCAATTTGCAGCTGTCATGGAAATAAAACACTGTTTTACACAATGTTTACCTTAGTTATGAGCAGAGGTTCTCTGTGTTCTAGTCCTCCCCTGAGTGTAAATCCCCATGGTGCACCTCCTGAAAGAAAGACATCAACCAGCTTACAGCTCTCTCCTTCTCTGCTCCTGTGCGCCACATCTCCTGATCTCTCCTGCATCACTTGCCAAAGGCTCTCCTCCCCTGTATAGTGCGGTTCATCTGCGCCATCCATTGCACTGTGAAAGAGACACAGAAAAACAAATTATCAATATCATCTGAAATTAATTCCCCCCACCATTCACCTGCAAACAAGTGCAGGTGAATATGAAAAAAGTGCCATCCTGCTTCATTCGCTTGAGCTTTATTGTGTCAAAGCCAAGTCAACATGAACGTCTTGAAGCATTTATTTTGAATCAGTTGGTGATGTACTGAGGCCTCATCCAGCACAGCTCTTGATGTTTTCCTTTTTGATACAAAGCCCGAGCAATCATCAATCAATTAATCAATCAATTTTTTTATATAGCGCCAAATCACAACAAACAGTTGCCCCAAGGCGCTTTATATTGTAAGGCAAGGCCATACAATAATTATGTAAAACCCCAACGGTCAAAACGACCCCCTGTGAGCAAGCACTTGGCTACAGTGGGAAGGAAAAACTCCCTTTTAACAGGAAGAAACCTCCAGCAGAACCAGGCTCAGGGAGGGGCAGTCTTCTGCTGGGACTGGTTGGGGCTGAGGGAGAGAACCAGGAAAAAGACATGCTGTGGAGGGGAGCAGAGATCGATCACTAATGATTAAATGCAGAGTGGTGCATACAGAGCAAAAAGAGAAAGAAACAGTGCATCATGGGAACCCCCCAGCAGTCTACGTCTATAGCAGCATAACTAAGGGATGGTTCAGGGTCACCTGATCCAGCCTAACTATAAGCTTTAGCAAAAAGGAAAGTTTAAGCCTAATCTTAAAAGTAGAGAGGGTGTCTGTCTCCCTGATCTGAATTGGGAGTTGGTTCCACAGGAGAGGAGCCTGAAAGCTGAAGGCTCTGCCTCCCATTCTACTCTTACAAACCCTAGGAACTACAAGTAAGCCTGCAGTCTGACAGCGAAGCGCTCTATTGGGGTGATATGGTACTACGAGGTCCCTAAGATAAGATGGGACCTGATTATTCAAAACCTTATAAGTAAGAAGAAGAATTTTAAATTCTATTCTAGAATTAACAGGAAGCCAATGAAGAGAGGCCAATATGGGTGAGATATGCTCTCTCCTTCTAGTCCCCGTCAGTACTCTAGCTGCAGCATTTTGAATTAACTGAAGGCTTTTTAGGGAACTTTAGGACAACCTGATAATAATGAATTACAATAGTCCAGCCTAGAGGAAATAAATGCATGAATTAGTTTTTCAGCATCACTCTGAGACAAGACCTTTCTGATTTTAGAGATATTGCGTAAATGCAAAAAAGCAGTCCTACATATTTGTTTAATATGCGCTTTGAATGACATATCCTGATCAAAAATGACTCCAAGATTTCTCACAGTATTACTAGAGGTCAGGGTAATGCCATCCAGAGTAAGGATCTGGTTAGACACCATGTTTCTAAGATTTGTGGGGCCAAGTACAATAACTTCAGTTTTATCTGAGTTTAAAAGCAGGAAATTAGAGGTCATCCATGTCTTTATGTCTGTAAGACAATCCTGCAGTTTAGCTAATTGGTGTGTGTCCTCTGGCTTCATGGATAGATAAAGCTGGGTATCATCTGCGTAACAATGAAAATTTAAGCAATACCGTCTAATAATACTGCCTAAGGGAAGCATGTATAAAGTGAATAAAATTGGTCCTAGCACAGAACCTTGTGGAACTCCATAATTAACTTTAGTCTGTGAAGAAGATTCCCCATTTACATGAACAAATTGTAATCTATTAGACAAATATGATTCAAACCACCGCAGCGCAGTGCCTTTAATACCTATGGCATGCTCTAATCTCTGTAATAAAATTTTATGGTCAACAGTATCAAAAGCAGCACTGAGGTCTAAAAGAACAAGCACAGAGATGAGTCCACTGTCCGAGGCCATAAGAAGATCATTTGTAACCTTCACTAATGCTGTTTCTGTACTATGATGAATTCTAAAACCTGACTGAAACTCTTCAAATAGACCATTCCTCTGCAGATGATCAGTTAGCTGTTTTACAACTACCCTTTCAAGAATTTTTGAGAGAAAAGGAAGGTTGGAGATTGGCCTATAATTAGCTAAGATAGCTGGTCAAGTGATGGCTTTTTAAGTAATGGTTTAATTACTGCCACCTTAAAGCCTGTGGTACATAGCCAACTAACAAAGATAGACTGATCATATTTAAGATCGAAGCATTAAATAATGGTAGGGCTTCCTTGAGCAGCCTGGTAGGAATGGGGTCTAATAAACATGTTGATGGTTTGGATGAAGTAACTAATGAGAATAACTCAGACAGAACAATCGGAGAGAAAGAGTCTAACCAAATACCGGCATCACTGAAAGCAGCCAAAGATAACGATACGTCTTTGGGATGGTTATGAGTAATTTTTTCTCTAATAGTTAAAATTTTGTTAGCAAAGAAAGTCATGAAGTCATTACTAGTTAAAGTTAATGGAATACTCAGCTCAATAGAGCTCTGACTCTTTGTCAGCCTGGCTACAGTGCTGAAAAGAAACCTGGGGTTGTTCTTATTTTCTTCAATTAGTGATGAGTAGAAAGATGTCCTAGCTTTACGGAGGGCTTTTTATAGAGCAACAGACTCTTTTTCCAGGCTAAGTGAAGATCTTCTAAATTAGTGAGACGCCATTTCCTCTCCAACTACGGGTTATCGGCTTTAAGCTACGAGTTTGTGAGTTATACCACGAGTCAGACACTTCTGATTTAAAGCTCTCTTTTTCAGAGGAGCTACAGCATCCAAAGTTTGTCTTCAATGAGGATGTAAAACTATTGACGAGATACTCTATGTCCCTTATAGAGTTTAGGTAGCTACTCTGCACTGTGTTGGTAATGGCATTAGAGAACATAAAGAAGGAATCATATCCTTAAACCTAGTTACAGCGCTTTCTGAAAGACTTCTAGTGTAATGAAACTTATTCCCCACTGCTGGGTAGTCCATCAGAGTAAATGTAAATGTTATTAAGAAATGATCAGACAGAAGGGAGTTTTCAGGGAATACTGTTAAATCTTCTATTTCATACCATAAGTCAGAACAAGATCTAAGATATGATTAAAGTGGTGGGTGGACTCATTTACTTTTGAGCAAAGCCATAGAGTCTAATAATAGATTAAATGCAGTGTTGAGGCTGTCATTCTCAGCATCTGTGTGGATGTTAAAATCGCCCACTATAATTATCTTATCTGAGCTAAGCACTAAGTCAGACAAAAGGTCTGAAAATTCACAGAGAAACTCACAGTAAACGACCAGGTGGACGATAGATAATAACATAAAACTGGTTTTTTGGACTTCCAATTTGGATGGACAAGACTAAGAGACAAGCTTTCAAATGAATTAAAGCTCTGTCTGGGTTTTGGATTAATTAATAAGCTGGAATGGAAGATTGCTGCTAATCCTCCACCCCGGCCCGTGCTACGAGCATTCTGACAGTTAGTGTGACTCGGGGGTGTTGACTCATTTAAACTAACATATTCATCCTGCTGTAAACCAGGTTTCTGTTAGGCAGAATAATCAATATGTTGATCAATTATTATATCATTTACCAACAGGGACTTAGAAGAGAGAGACCTAATGTTTAATAGACCACATTTAACTGTTTTAGTCTGTGGTGCAGTTGAAGGTGCTATATTATTTTTTCTTTTTGAATTTTATGCTTAAATAGATTTTTGCTGGTTATTGGTAGTCTGGGAGCAGGCACCGTCTCTACGGGGATGGGGTAATGAGGGGATGGCAGGGGAGAGAAGCTGCAGAGAGGTGTGTAAGACTACAACTCTGCTTCCTGGTCCCAACCCTGGATAGTCACGGTTTGGAGGATTTAAGAAAATTGGCCAGATTTCTAGAAATGAGAGCTGCTCCATCCAAAGTGGGATGGATGCCGTCTCTCCTAACAAGACCAGGTTTTCCCCAGAAGCTTTGCCAATTATCTATGAAGCCCACCTCATTTTTTGGACACCACTCAGACAGCCAGCAATTCAAGGAGAACATGCGGCTAAACATGTCACTCCCGGTCCGATTGGGGAGGGGTCCAGAGAAAACTACAGAGTCCGACATTGTTTTTGCAAAGTTACACACGATTTAATGTTAATTTTAGTGACCTCCGATTGGCGTAACCGGGTGTCATTACTGCCGACGTGAATTACAATCTTACCAAATTTTCGCTTAGCCTTAGCCAGCAGTTTCAAATTTCCTTCAATGTCGCCTGCTCTGGCCCCCGGAAGACAATTGACTATGGTTGCTGGTATCGCTAACTTCACATTTCTCAAAACAGAGTCGCCAATAACCAGAGTTTGATCCTCGGCGGGTGTGTCGTCGAGTGGGGAAAAACGGTTAGAGATGTGAACGGGTTGGCGGTGTACACGGGGCTTCTGTTTAGGGCTACGCTTCCTCCTCACAGTCACCCAGTCAGCCTGCTTTCCCGGCTGCTCGGGATCTGCCAGGGGGGAACTAACGGCGGCTAAGCTACCTTGGTCCGCACCGACTACAGGGCCTTGCTAGCTGTAGAAATTTTCCACGGTGCGGAGCCGAGTCTCCAATTCGCCCAGCCTGGCCTCCAAAGCTACGAATAAGCTACACTTATTACAAGTACCATTACTGCTAAAGGAGGCCGAGGAATAACTAAACATTTCACACCCAGAGCAGAAAAGTGCGGGAGAGACAGGAGAAGCCGCCATGCTAAATCGGCTAAGAGCTAGTAGCTACGCTAAGCTAGCGGATTCCTAAAAACACGCAAAGTGAATAATGTGTAAATAATTTAGAGGTGATTCAGCAGAAGGAGTGCTTTAGTTAAGGCGCGTAAAGATTACACTGGGAAACAAATCGTAATCTAGATAACTAGACCAATCTAACTGCGCAGATTAAACAGCTAACAGATACAGAAAAACACCGCTGTGCTCCGGAACAGGAAGTGATACAATACCGCAGTGAGAGCCAACCACCAGTAGAGGCAAGCAAGCCGATGTGTGTTCATAACAGATTTTGAAATACTACCGAAGTGTGTTTTAAAGGTCACTTCAGTAATTTCTAGAAACAAGAAAAAGTTTGGCACGATCCCTAGTAGCTACTTGTTTTATCTACTGTTTAAGTGCAGTTTTAGTTTCCTGTCTTGTAAGTAGCTGAACACCCTGCGATTTTGCAAGTTCTCCCACTTAGAAATCATGGAGGGGTCTGAAATTTTCATCTTAGGTGCATGTCCACTGTGAGAGACATAATCTAAAAAAAAAAATAAAAAAATCAGAAAATCACAATGTATGATTTTTTAATAATTTATTTGTATGTTACTGCTGCAAATAAGTATTTGAACACCTGTGAAAATTAGTGTTAATATTTGGTACAGTAGCCTTTGTTTGCAATTACAGAGGTCAAACGTTTCCTGTAGTTTTTCACCAGATTTGCACACACTGCAGCATTGGATTTTGGTCTACTCCTCCATACAGATCTTCTCTAGATCTTTCAGGTTTGGAGTTTCAGCTCCCTCCAAAGATTTTCTATTGAGTTCAGGTCTGGAGACTGGCCAGGTCACTTCAGGACCTTGAAATGCTTCTTACAGAGCCCCTCCGTAATTACCCTGGCTGTGCGTTTGGGGTCATTGTCATGCTGGAAGACGACAGCCAGACCCATCTTCAATGCTCTTACTGAGGGAAGGAGGTTGTTTGCCAAAATCTCACAATATATGACCCCATCCATCTCCCTTAAATACAGTGCAGTCGTCCTGTCCCCTTTGCAGAAGATCACCCACAGAGTATGATGTTTCCACCCCCATGCTTCACGGTGGGGATGGTTTTCTTGGGGTTGTTCTCATCCTCTAACATGGTAAGTGGAGTTGATTCCAAAAAGCTCTATTCTGGTCTCATCTGACCACATGACCTTCTCCCATGCCTCCTCTGGATCATCCAGATGGTCACTGGTGAACTTCAAACGGGCCTGGACATGTGCTGGCTTGAGCAGGGGGACTTGCTGCCCTGCCGGATTTTAAACCATGATGGCATCATGTGTACTAATGTAATCTTTGTGACTGTGGTCCAGCTCTCTTCAGGTCATTGACCAGGTCCTCCTGTGTAGTTCTGAGCTTTCTCAGAATCATCCTTACCCCACAAAGTGAGATCTTGCATGGAATCCCGACCGAGGGAGATTGACAGTCATCTTGTTGTTTCTTCCACTTCTAATAAATAATCATAACAGTTGTTGTCTTCTACCAAGCTGCTTGCCTGGTGTCCTGTAGTCCATCCAGCCTTGTGCAGATCTACAGTTTTGTCCCTGGTGTCCTTAGACAGCTTTTTGGTCTTGGCTACGGTGGACAGGTTGGAGTGTGATTGATTGAGTGTGAAACAGGGTGTCTTTATACAGGTAACAAGTTCACAGGTGCAATTAATGCAGGTAAAGGAGTGCAGAATAAGAGGGCTTCTTAAAGAAAAATTCACAGGTCTGTGTGAGCCAGAATTCTTGCTGGTTGGTAGGTGTTCAAATACTTATTTGCAGCAGTAACATACAAATAAATTAAAATCATACATTGCGATTCTGGATTTTGTTTTTTAGATTAACCCCCAATCTCAATTCACTTTTGTACCCTTTCCCTTTGGCCCTACCCTACGCCTACCCCTTTAAACAAGGGGTAAGGGAAGGGGGTATGCCTCTAGCCCTATGAATTGGGACACCCCCTCCGCCTTAGGAGAAAAAAAAAACTGCCTTGTCAAACTGCCGCCTTCACTGTTTAACATGGCAACCGAAATGCAACTGCTGCAGCAGCCTGTTTGCTCTTTTTATTTTCTCGCCTTTCTGCGTAAATTGCAAGAAAACAGAAGTCGCAGATTTCTTTGACGCATCGCAATCATGTCATGTTAATTAATTTAATTAATTTGTAATTTATAATAGTATTAATAATTAATTAATGTTAATAATACTGCTAATAATTAATCAATAATAGCAATAATTAATATTGTTTGATTAATCATTAATTGATTGATTAGCAATTAATTAGTAATTAAAATAAATAAACACTTGAAATATATCAGTCTGTGTACAATGATGTATACAAGTTTCACTTTTGAAATGGAATTACTGAAATAAATCAACTTTTTCATGATATTCTAATTATATGACCAGCACCTGTATGTACGTTATTGTGGTGTATCTAGTTCTGTTAACCTTGTATTTCTTTTTCAAATTCTCCCATTTTTGCATCCAGCCCTATTCCTTGACAAATAATAACAGTCTATTAGGACATCAGGTTATGTGTTACACATATACATACATGTATGTGTATATATTTTCCAACTTTTTCCCATTAATGAAACTTCTCATTTTCTACCTGAAAGCTTATAGGAGACGAGTGTGCTCAGAGCTCCATTTGTTTACAAAATACACACGTGTTACAGCCCTTGAAATCCAACAGCAGGATCATGTTTCCATTTATGAACAGACGAGTTAACATGCTTATCCTTTATCATGATTTTCACCATGGTGAGATATAAGTGTCTTATTGTAGTGTTTGTGTGTATGTGCATTATAACGCCTCAGTGCATGAGCGAAGTTACGATATTCTTCAAAACAATATACGCAACATGCATCCAGCAGCATACATGTTGCTGTCATAGGCAACTGCCTGTAAAGTTTTTTGGCAAGTTACGAGGTCTGTCCAAAAAGTAACGGACCTTTTTATTTTTTTCAAAACTATATGGATTTGAATCACGTGTGATCAAGCTTGAACCTTCGTGCGCATGCATGGGTTTTTTCACACTTGTCGGTTGCGTCATTCACCTGTTGGCAGGCTTTGAGTGAGCACTGGTCCACCCCCCTCGTCGGATTTTTATTGTCAGTGAAATGGTTGAGAGACTGCCGCTTTGCTCCATGAAAATTTTCAGAAACTGTTAGAGACAGCCAGTTGGAAACCATTCGAAACATTCAGATGGATTTTGGTGAAGATTCTGTCGGAGTCACACGGATTAAGGAGTGTTAAAACCTTTTTAAAGACGGCCCACAGCGGCGGAGGGCGCGCGGCGCACCGAGCAGCCATCGACAGACTGGATCGACCAGATCATTTCTAAACTGAACGCTGTGTTGATCCGGGACATCGTGTGACTACCACAGAAATGGCAACAGAGCTGGACATAGCACTTTTGCGTACATTCCACTGTTACAGGAGATTTTGTAATGAAAGACGTGCGGAGGATGTCCCACGTCGGCACGGAGCCGCTCATTGTGCGTAACAAAAAAAACACCTCTGTGTTGGAAGTCTCACAGGACATGTTGTGGCATGTGCAGCTGTTACACAATTTCTCGGATACTCACGCGACTGAAAAACCATCGAAAGCCGTCTGAATCTTCTGAATGGTTTCCAACAACGGCTTCTGTACTACAGCATCCCCACGAGGGGGGTGGTCCGCCGTGCTTCAAACACTCGTGAGCTGCAGAGTTCAGTGGCTGCAGCTTAGCATGGTGGAAGAAGAGCTAATTCAGCTAGCACCGTCTTTGCTGAAGGCAAATGTTTGGGCGCATTTTGGATTTTATTATTTGCTGCTTAAGAAGGAGCTTGACATGACTTGTGCAGTGTGCAAAATCTGCAAAATGAAAGTCAAGTACTTCGGAAACACTTCAAATCCGCAAGCCCACATGCTACGCCATCACCCGGAGCTAAAAGAGTGGAGCAGCAGTATCTGCCGACTACTGACCAGCGCTTCGCTAAACTGCAGCCAACTCTGAACGAGCAAAGCAGATAAGTAAATTTATATCTAGAATCACTTGATTAACCTTGTAAAGCTGCATTTTCTTAAACATAAACATTTTAAGTAATATAACCATTGACAGAGCTCTTTGAATCGAAAATCGAATCGTCACCCCAAGAATCTGAATCGAATTGAATCGTGAGTTGTTGTACGATTCACATCCCTAGAAAATATTACCATCATCAGACATATTCAGGAGGGAAAGAGGCCTGGTCAGCAGTGTCAGACCGCATCCAGATTACCTTGTCCACACCTGCATGATGGCATCCAAAGCGTATGTGGACAACAGTTTAGGTGACACAGACTGCTGTCAGATGGCCATAAAAGGCACTGAACACTGCCTGATGTCCAACATCATGGATAGCAAACACAGCACAGGAGTGGGAGGCAGCACTGTGTTCCTGTCGTGCACATGCACGTGAGTGTGCGTGACTCAGCTGCGTGTTCATAAGGGCTGTATGCGTGCACCACTGGACACCTTTGCTTAAAGTTTGCTGGCAGTGGGCCAGCAATCGCACCATGCGTCAGACGGAGCCTTTCCAACAAACTTTAATTCTTTTTTCTTTTCTGCTTACTTCAGGAGCACAAGACAACTCTCTAGACCATGATGTCGGTTGGATTATCACATGGGATTTAATTTCTGCATGGTTATTTGCAGCATACAGCAGCCCGAGTGAGAGGCTTTTCACCACAGGTCGTGGTTTGGCTCCTGTGTGCTGTCCCTGGTTCCATGCTGGAGGTGAGCTTCATGTTTAATAATCTTGTCATGGCCTGGCACTACAGTTCCAACATCACACCACCTACAGAGTTTAGATGGTGATCAGTCAATCAGTCAGATCAATATATGTACAGTTGTATGTAAACATTTGGGCACCCCTGATGATTTCCATGGTTTTCCTTTATAAATCACTGGTTTGTTTGGATCAGCAATTTCAGTTAAATATAACATCCAGTAGACACACAGTGATATTTGAGAAGTGAAATGAAGTTTATAGGATTACAGAAAGTGTGCAATAATTTTTTAAATAAAATAGGCAAGTGCATAAATTTGGGCACCCAACAGAAGCTGGCTTGTCCAAATGTGCTTTAGCATACCTCAAGCGACTCAGTTTGTGGCGTGTACGCAGAAAAGGCTTCTGCGCATACAGCATCTCCTTGTGCAAAGTGCGCTGTATAGTTTGAACAATGCACAGAGACACTATCTTCAGCAAGCTCATGTTGTAGGTCTTTGGAGCAGGGCTGTGGGTTGACTATGACTGTTCTCACCATCCTTCGCTTCAGCTTATCTGAGATTTTTCTTGGCCTGCCACTTTGGGCCTTAACTAGTACTGTGGCTGCAGCCTTCCATTTCCTCACTATGTTCCTCACAGTGGAAACAGAGCTGAAATCTCTGAGATAGCTTTTAGCATCTTTCCCCTAGGCCATGATATTGAACAGTCTTTGTTTTCAGGTCATTTGAGAGTTGTTTAGAGGCTGCCATGTTGCCACTCATTAGAAGAGATTCAAAGAGGAGAAACATTTGTAAATGGCCACCTTAAATACCCTTTCTCATGATTGGATTCACCTGTGTAAGTAGGTCAAGGGTCAATGAGCTTCCCAAACCAATTTTGTGTTCCAATAATTAGTGCTAAATGTATTCAAATCAATAAAATGACAAAGATGCCCAAATTTATGCACCTCTCTAATTTGGTTTAAATTATTGCACACTTTCTGTAAATACTACAAACTTCAATTCATTTCTCAAATATCAGTGGTTTGTCTGATATGACATATTTAACTGAAATTTTTGATTCAGACAACCAATGATCTATAAAGGAAAATCATGAAAATTATCAAAGGTGCCCAAACTTTTACATACAACTGTATATTACAGCGGTGAGTTATATTCAGCTCTGTGCCTGAAGTGCGTTATGATGCACTGCACATGAAACCACGGAGAGGCGCAGCAGCACACGGTACTTTCGGTTTGATTGCACGCTGTTCACATTCACTGTCTATGATGAATGTGTGCCCCATATCAACATTACATATCAACATTTTCTTTGCCCTCCCTCACCAGGGCCCAGTGGAGGTAGACATCCCACAACATGTCGGCAGGCTTTGCTGTGACCAATCAATCTCAGAGCTCAATTCAATTCAAAGAGTTGAATTCAAGCCACAGTTCACAGTGAAGACAGTGAAGCATGGTGGTGCAAGCATCGTGATATGGGCATGTTTCTCCTACATGCCCATGGTGTTGGGCCTATATATCGCATACCAGGTATCATGGATCAGTTTGGATATGTCAAAATACTTGAGGTCATGTTGCCTTATGCTGAAGAGAATATGCCCTTGAAATGGGTGTTTCAACAAGACAATGACCCCAAGCACACTAGTAAACCAGCAAAATCTTGGTTCCAAACCAACAAAATTAATGTTTTGGAGTGGCCTGCCCAATCCCTGGACCTAAATCCAATTGAGAACTTGGGGGTGACATAAAAAAGCTGTTTCTGAAGCAAAACCAAGAAATGTGAATGAACTGTGGAATGTTGTTAAAGAATCTTGGAGTGGAATAACAGCTGAAAGGTGCCACACGTTGGTGACTCCATGCCACGCAGATGTGAAGAAATCATGACAAACTGTGGTTATACAACTAAATACTAGTTTCTGTGATTATAAAACTAACATGGTTCTGCTGACAAAACTGCTCCACTTTTTGGATACTGTGGCTCATATTACATATATCACAAATTCACTGCACAAGAACTAGACAGCACACTTAAAGGCCCTTTTCCATTCCACAGTTCTAGCACTGCTCGGCTCGACTCTACTCAGTTTTTTTGCTTTTCCATTAGGGATAGTACCTGGTACATGGTGCTTTTTTGGTATCTGCTCAGGCAAAGTTCCAAGCGAGCTGAGCCAATACTAAAATGTGACATCAACAGGCTGCCAACCACTGATTTGTCAGATTTTGTTATCACTGGAGGAGTCACAAGCGAAACATACAACCATAGACATGAGAATCAAAGCCGCCGTTTTTAAACAGCGGCAACAGCGTTAAGGACCTTTCAAATCACACGCTTCATCAGTGTCAAATAATGCCTCCCTTCGCATCTGACGCATGGGATGCGTCTAACGTGTCACATCGGACGCAACAACAGTGGCAGAGATTTCTACATCACACTGTGGCTTTTCCAAAGCCCCAAAAAAGCAGAGCAGTTGCCACCTTGGTTTTGCATCTGCCAGAAACACAAAAAGCTGAAAAAGTAACTGGCAGTAGAGTGAGTCACCAATCACACTGCTGAACAAAGCTTTTGTTCAGCGACTTTTCAGAGTGACGCCGAGCCAAGGGAGGACTGATCAGATGTCGGGCACACACAGCAGTCGGGTCACAATGCTGGGCAGAGCGAGATACTGCAATCAGGGGTGATGGAGCAGACCCATTCAACCTGAAATTCCTCACTTTTGATATGTACAAACACCCAGTTTGACCAGTGGAGCTTAGTTCTACAAATCTGTCTGAGGTAAGAAAATTTAAAAATAAAAATGTGACGTTGCTGCACTATATCACTACATCGAAGCTACATCACAGCGCACAGTGGTGAAGGTGGATTGTGTTGAAGTTTGACCGCAGCAGCTTGGCGACAAGCAGCAATGAACTTGGGTCATGAGCTTGGATCAGTCTGGGTAAATCGTGGGACCCATAGATTGTTCAGCTAAGGCTAAGCTAACGTTAGCCTATTAAACTGGTGCACTAAATACCATACAAGAGAAGATGCCCTTGATTTTATTCACATGCACATTTGGAGAACCTGAGCAGGCCAACCCTGTAATGCAAATAAAGGTTTCAAAATAAAGATTTTGAAAATTCTTCCCAAAAGTTTTCATAATAAAGGATGCACATCATCATGCCATGCCAAGCCATATCCAAAAGCTGAGGCCGATCTGACAAACAGAGGGATATGCGAGCCACGTACTCACACCCACAGACATTTCTTGCTTTATAGATAGATGTCTGTAAAAACACTCCTAAAACTGTGGGAGTTCAGAGATATCAAAGGTGATTCTGCACAAAAGGACTCCTTTAATAATTATCTTATTAGACCGAAGACCATTTCATATCTGTCCACTGAACACCAAAATCTGGATGAAAAACATGAATCAAACATTTTGAATCTGTTTTAAGCCTGTTCGAGTTCCATGACAATGCTGATTAAAGATTGTTAAAGCTGAACCGATGTTTTGTGCATGAGCGCCAGTAAACGTACAAACTCCTACATTTGAGATTTAGCAAGTTACTTTGGTATAAAAAGTCCTGCATCTAACCCAGTTATTCATCTCAAAAACAGGTCCTTATTTACAGATCAAGTCACTGACATCAAAACAAAATGGAGCAAAGTCATGACAAAACAAAATGGAGCAAAGTGCGTTATAGGTGCTGTAATTAATTAATTAATTAAATTAAAGCTTTATTTTGACAGCCACAATTTTAATACGCAATAACGACAGCTTGCGGTCATTACCACATTGCGCACTGGACTTATTTACAAGCTACCTAGGAAGCTAGCGATAGCTACAATTAGCTTACCCTCACGCATTAGGGATGGGTAATGATAAGATTTTAATCGATATCGATGCCATTATCGATTCCGCTTATCAATCCGATTCCTTATCGATTCCCTTATCAATACCTCCTGTGAATTTTCTGTGTACTAAAAGTAGACTTTACAGGTTTTCTATGTCAACAACATTTTACAGTCTTAAAGTAAATAAGTATGAAATTGGTCACTGGATCCTTCATCTCTACACATAAATAAAATCTGTACATGGTGGATCCTAGATCTCTGGACATAAAAATAAAATCTGTAGCTTTTGTCAAAAGCATTTCCTTTCAGATATTAACGAGACAAATGTAACTCCAAACATAGCCTCTGAGCTTGGCTCAGCCGACTGCGCTGCAAGTCAGCATCAATGTATACTCAACAAAAATATAAACGCAACACTTTTGGTTTTGCTCCCATTTGTATGAGATGAACTCAAAGATCTAAAACTTTTTCCACATACACAATATCAACATTTCCCTCAAATATTGTTCACAAACCAGTGTAAATCTGTGATAGTGAGCACTTCTCCTTTGCTGAGATAATCCATCGCACCCTCACAGGTGTGCATATCAAGATGCTGATTAGACACCATGATTACTGCACAGGTGTGCCTTAGACTGCCCACAATAAAAGGCCACTCTGAAAGGTGCAGTTTTGTTTTATTGGGGGGGGGGATACCAGTCAGTATCTGGTTGTGACCACCATTTGCCTCATGCAGTGCAACATCTCCTTCGCATAGAGTTGATCAGGTTGTCAATTGTGGCATGTGGAATGTTGGTCCACTCCTCTTCAATGGCTGTGCGAAGTTGCTGGATATTGGCAGGAACTGGTACACGCTGTCGTATACGCCGGTCCAGAGCATCCCAAACATGTTCAATGGATGACATGTCCGGTGAGTATGCTGGCCATGCAAGAACTGGGACATTTTCAGATTCCAAGAATTGTGTACAGATCCTTGCAACATGGGGCCGTGCATTATCCTGCTGCAACATGAGGTGATGTTCTTGAATGTATGGCACAACAATGGGCCTCAGGATCTCGTCACGGTATCTCTGTGCATTCAAAAATGCCATCAATAAAATGCACCTCTGTTCTTCATCCCATAACAGACGCCTGCCCATACCATAACCCCACCGCCACCATGGGCCACTCGATCCACAACATTGACATCAGAAAACCGCTCACCCACACGACGCCACACACGCTGTCTGCCATCTGCCTGAACAGTGTGAACCGGGATTCATCCGTGAGAGAACACCTCTCCAACGTGCCAAACGCCAGTGAATGTGAGCATTTGCCGACTTAAGTCGGTTACGACGACGAATTGGAGTCAGGTCGAGACCCCGATGAGGACCACGAGCATGCAGATGAGCTTCCCTGAGACGGTTTCTGACAGTTTCTGTGGCATTGTGCTGTGTGATAAAACTGCACCTTTCAGAGTGGCCTTTTATTGTGGACAGTCTAAGGCACACCTGTGCACTAATCATGGTGTCTAATCAGCATCTTGATATAGCACACCTGTGAGGTGGGATGGATTATCTCAGCAAAGGAGAAGTGCTCAGTATGACAGATTTAGACTGGTTTGTGAACAATATTGAGGGAAATGGTGATATTGTGTATGTGGAAAAAAGTTTTAGATCTTTGAGTTCATCTCATACAAAATGGGAGCAAACCAAAAGTGTTGCGTTTATATTTTTGTTGAGTGTAATTCTTAAAGAACGGACGGCGTCTTCTTTTGGGAGGAAAAACAAAAGTTTTGGTCTGTTGAAGTTAGTCTGTATGACAGCGTTTGGATAGAGGTGTCCTTTGATTTAAAACGGCGAATCGTTTTGACGTTATTAATTCTGAACGGACTCTAACTTGACTCGACAGAGAGTGGCACACCATTTGGAGAGGTCCAAAAGGAACAGAGGACGATTCTCACTTCTTGCCATCAACAAGACAAGAGTCCCAGTTAGTGACTTTAATCCACACAAAAGTGACTCATGTTTGACATCTTGAAATGGCTTTGAGAGGGGTTAAGAAACAGACTTGCTACTTCTGAAAAGCAGCGAAGCAGAGAACCAACGAATCAGGGGGTTGGAGCACAGCATCATTGCTTTCAAGCTTCAAACAGAGCCGCCGCAGAAGAAGCAGCTGATTGCAGACCCGCTGCAGGGTCTGCAATCAACGTAGAGAAATGATCACTTTCCTGATAAACACCCTCAAAACCAACGGCCGCTCTGAAGGACGAATAAGGGAATCATTAGCAAAAAGGCTACTGATGTCAGTGGATCTAATCATTTCTTAATGATTCTCAAAACAACAACAAAAAAAAAAACTGTTTGATACCCAACCCTATCATGCGTCGTCTCTTAGCAGCTTGTGTCCTCTAGTCTTTAGCTGCACTGACACGAGCATGCCTTTGCATGCGTGATGTGTCGTGCTGGACAGTAAACGCATCTTTAATGGGTGCAGACAGGATGCCAGTGCAAGCTATTGCGCACAGAGAATTTTGAAATGTTCAAAAAAATCTTTCATGCACAAATGTCGTGCTATGCGGCGCGATCTAATCTCCAACACTATGTGCAGCTCGTCAAGCGGAGTAAACAAGAAGTGAACAGAGCGAGTGGTGACGTCAGTGGGTCATATCAGAGTGCAGCTCGTCTGATGGATTATAACAAGAAATCAAATCTGTTATAAACATACTTCAACAGCTGCACACAAGAAGCAAAGAACACGCAACTGTTTTATCAAGTCATGATAATGTAAACATGACAAATAATTACCTTTTTAGATGGCTCAAAATGCTTTCTGCAGCTTGTTAGGCGCACACGTGTGCGAACTGCTCCGGCTGCAGCCTCCTCTGTGATTCAGGAAGTGATTAGAACAGTTTCAACAGCCAATTTGCAGAAAAAAAAAGATTAATCACCACACAAAATAATTGATTCATATATGCAGCGTCCAGCACAGAGTATGTGGCAGCCAGTAGAACAAAGAATGGCGTCCAGCTGTGAACACAGCGGGTCGGATCGTCACGACGACGTTCATGCTGTTGCGTGAATTAAAAACAGGCTCGTGTCAGGACACCTTTTGGCTTCATACTGTTGTAAGGCTTCCCAAAGTCCTCCTGTATTTTTCAAGCGTGTTTCATCTCGCTGCCTGCATCCTTCTCTTAAGAACCCACAGAGAAAGCAGCAAGGACACCATCCACCTCGATGTTCTCCATTGTTTATGTGTCGCGTTTACATAGACGTCACGGCAGTATCGCGCAATACCCACGTTGAGGAGGTTCTCAATTGTAATGGAAAAAGGATATGCCCGGCACTAAAACGAAAGTAGAGTCGAGTCAAGCAGAGTAGTGTCAGCCTTTATGAAATAGGGCTGTGTGAAATAAAATTGTGAAATCTGAGGAAAATTTGCAGGGGGTCTGCGGTCTAGGGCCCTGTGGGGCCCCAGAATTAAATGGTAAATGGACTGCATTTATATAGCGCTTTTCCATCTGAATCAGACGCTCAAAGCGCTTTACAATAATGCCTCACATTCACCCCGATGTCAGGGTGCTGCCATACAAGGCGCTCACTACACACCGGGAGCAATAGGGATTAAAGGCCTTGCCCAAGGGCCCTTAGTGATTTTGCAGTCAGGTGGGGATTTGAACCCATGATCTTCTGGACTCAAGCCCCAACACTTTAGCCACTAGACCATCACCTCCCAGAATTACATTTTTATCTAATGATACATTTTCAGCATCTCCTGGAGAACAAATCTCAAAATTAGTGCATATTTAAATGATCCTTTATTCAACCTTTATTTGACCTGTCAATGATAATGTTGAAATAACAGAATATAAACATGGAAGTAGGACCTGGAATGAATTTCCTTTTGAGTGGTTAAACCCAAATTATGCATTAACTCAGAACAGATAAACTACATGAAATTCATGAAGACTATTAAAGCATTTCAAAAATCACAGCTAAAGCTTGGAGAATACTTGGAAATCATGGTAAAATATCAATAACATACCTTATAGTAAAAAGTCACATATTCTTGTGTAATTCATGTAGCCTAAATCCATTCAAAGTCACAATGTCTTTTTTCCAATAAAATAAAGTCTAGATTACTGAAAAAAAAGTCACATAATCTTGTCTAAAATCGTGTTTGAACAGGCACAATGTTTATTTTCCAGAGAGAGAAAAATTCTTACTGTTTCCTGAGTGCACAGTTCGCTTTTTCCGTTTCTTTTATCTTTCAGGTGTGTTCATGAAGCCAGCAACAATTCATCTTCTCTGTCCGACGTCGGTCCGTGACACGGACATGCTGCACATTTCTTTCAAAAACTTCAGAGCTCTAAAGGTTTGCAATGTCCACATGCTACGTTTAGCTTAAGCGTCGCACAGGAGCCACACAGCGTCGCCGCAGCAACCAACCAGCCCCGCTTTACAACTGTCGCAACAGCCACGCTTTGAGAGAGGGATTTTTCTCCTCGAAACTCCGTGGATCCGAGGACACTGATTTGTATCTGTAACACACAGATCAGTGTCTGGGACTTACAGTGAGGAAAATAAGGATTTTGAACACCTTGCGGTTTTGCAAGTTCTCCCACTTAGAAATCATGGAGGGGTCTGAAATTTTCATTTTAAGTGCATGTCCACTGTGAGAGACATAATCTAAAAAAAAATAAAAAAAATCTGGAAATCACAATGTATGATTTTTTAAATAATTTATTTGTATGCTACTGCTGCAAATAAGTATTTGAACCCCTATCAACCAGCAAGAATTATGTCTCTTTAAGAAGCCCTCTTATTCCGCACTCTTTACCTGTATTAATTGCACCTGTTTGAACTTGTTACCTGTATAAAAGACACCTGCTCACACAATCAATCACACTCCAACCTGTCCACCATAGCCAAGACCAAAGAGCTGTCTAAGGACACCAGGGACAAAACTGTAGACCTGCACAAGGCTGGGATGGACTACAGGACAACAGGCAAGCAGCTTGGTAGAAGACAACAACTGTTATGATTATTGATTAGAAAGTGGAAGAAACACAAGATGACTGTCAATCTCCCTCGGTCTGGGATTCCATGTAAGATCTCACTTTGTGGGGTAAGGATGATTCTGAGAAAGCCTCAGAACTACACAGGAGGACCTGGTCAATGACCTGAAGAGAGCTGGGACCAAAGTCACAAAGATTACATTAGTAACATGATGCTGTCATGGTTTAAAATCCTGCAGGGCAGCAAGGTCCCCCTGCTCAAGCCAGCACATGTCCAGGCCCGTTTGAAGTTCACCCAGTGATCATCTGGATGATCCAGAGGAGGCATGGGAGAAGGTCATGTGGTCAGATGAGACCAGAATAGAGCTTTTTGGAATCAACTCACTTACCATGTTTAGAGGATGAGAACAACCCCAAGAAAACCATCCCAACCGTGAAGCATGGGGTGGAAACATCATACTCTGGTGGTGCTCTTCTGCAAAGGGGACAGGACGACTGTACCGTATCGAAGGGAGGATGGATGGGGTCATGTATTGTGAGATTTTGGCAAAAAACCCTCCTTCCCTCAGTAAGAGCATTGAAGATGGGTCAGGGCTGGGTCTTTCAGCATGACAATGAGGCCAAAACGCACAGAAAGGGCAACTATGGAGGGGCTCCATAAGAAACATTTCAAGGTCCTGGAGTGGCCTGGCCAGTCTCCAGACCTGAACTCAATAGAACATCTTTGGAGGGAGCTGAAACTCCAAACCTGAAAGATCTAGAGAAGATCTGTTTGGAGGAGTGGACCAAAATCCCTGCTGCAATGTGTGCAAACCTGGTGAAAAGCTACAGGAAATGTTTAACCTTTGTAATTGCAAACAAAGCCTACCGTACCAAATATTAACACTGATTTTCACAGGTGTTCAAATACTTATATGCAGCAGTAACATACAAATAAATTATATATATAAAAAAAAAAAAATCATACACAGCGATTTCCAGATTTTTTTTTTTTTTTGATTATGTCTCTCACAGTGGACATGCACCTAAGATGAAATTTCAGACCCCTCCATGATGTCCAAGTGGGAAAACTTGCAAAATCACAGGGTGTTCAAATACTTATTTTCCTCACTGTATTTGCACGATGTTATAAAAAAAGAAAAGAAAGAACACTTTGCGACAGACATTTAAAAAAATAAAGTCAGTGACGATCACGATTACAGAGTAAAAAAAAAAAAAAAAGACTAACACCCCCCTCCTCCCCATGATGAAATCCACAGAATTTTGTGGATCCGCAGAGTTTTCACAGCCCTGATAAAAGGAAAAGGACCTTTAAGCTCCTTTCACACAAGGGCCAACGCAGAATTGCGTATTGTGGCGTACAGTCTACGCTGAGTTATGCAGCACTACGCCAGGTTTAAGCCACTCTATGCAGAGGTTTTGCTCCCTATGGAGCAGTATGCTGAGGTCTTCGCGAGGAGGACCTTTTTTTTTTTTGGCAAGTCTGCGCAACACGGCGCTACTGCATGCAAACCTGTGCAACACTGATCTACTGTACACATCCAAAACTGAGTGTGCGCATACAGACTTTTAAAGTGCAGTCGACCGCGATCAGGTTTGATCAAACCTCAATAAGGGCTGTGACTCTCCAAAACTGAGTGTGCGCATACAGACTTTTAAAGTGCCAGTCGACGCGATCAGGTTTGATCAAACCTCAATAAGGGCTGTGACTCTAAACTTAAACACCATCGCTGACGGTGTGATCAGGTCTGATCACACCTGATTTTGGTCGACTGGCGCTTTAAAGTTTAAATTATCACAGCGCTTCAATATTCAGGTCATATCAGACCTGATCAGAAAGCAACCAGAGCTTTAAAGATGAAAGAGTCACAGGACTTCGTTCACTGCAGCGTTTACCACAGCCAGACTCATCAGCATTCTGTACGCAATGAAAATGATCAACCAAGACAAAAAAAACAATAAATAAAATAAAGTTAAATTACTATGTTTCTGACCCGCACCACACCGTGCAGTACTGACCTGAATCACTCTGGTGGCAATGGGGGTGTCGGGTACATGCTGGTCGACAAGGTGTAACAACTGCATTAATGTGTGCTAGCGTTTTAATGAATGGTTTGACAAAGCAACCATACGCTACTATAAGCAAGTCTAGGAACGCAACCAAACCCATCACACACTAGCCTACACAGGGACTACACCAAACGTGCAATTTTCCAGCTTACCTCATACGCATTTTAGCGCAACTGTATGCAAGCCCAGTGTGAAAGGGACTTTAGAGAGCACATACCACCACTAGGTATTTGATGAACTCGATGCCCATAGGCTTCATGCTCAGCTTCCCTGGGTTTTATTGTAATTATTACAAGGTTAGTCAGACAAACTCTTGATGGTTATGGACCAGCAGGTATGAAACCAGTATGGTGGAGGGATATTGCTGAAAGAGTTGTACCATTGTCTTGTTGGGGGAGATATAGATAGTCAATGCCAACAAAGAGTTCACCAAAAAAAACCTCAATGTAGGAGTTTGAGTGGATTGAAAAGTTTAAATCAGATATAAATATCTTTGACAACTTTTATAGATGGAGCACGTGGTGAATATTTATTGAAATGGAATGAATCGTGTATCCGAAGCAACTCGTTCCAGGGATTGTTAACTCCAGATGGATGAATGACACTACCAAAAGCTCATCTGACTTTTCGGTGGATGAGCATAAAGAATTACAACAACAGTTGAAGTCTTGTGTTTTCCCACTCAGGATTCTTTGCTCTGTTGACAAAGGAAAAAGAGGAAAACAAACTGAAGTTGCATAATCCCAGAGCACAGAATACTGGAAAATGATGTACAATTTAAATTTAATTTATTCTTTTGACATACTTTGTAATGCATTGCATATTTGATAAAATATGTAACACTGATTAATCATTCAAGCCATAACCTAAAATAGAAATCATTCGACTGAGCTGTTTCTGTGACTCTTTACAGAGGTTGTACAGAAAGAGCTGAAGATGCCCGAAACTCCCATCACTCATGTTTACATTACGATCCAGTACGTGTGAGAATATAGGTGGAAAGATCCAACAATAAACTGGCCAATTGACACAGATATTGTTCGTGACATGGCACCAAAGTTTCAAATATGAGGAACAATATGTAAAAGATGGTAATTGGACACTTGATGACTCAATAGCTCTTTCGATTCAAACAGAGATGTCTTTGCAGGTATTTGTATAACATCTCAGACAACATAACAGACTGACTGGTAAACAGCATTCTTAGCTTCCACACATCATATTGCAATGATTGTGAGAAATACTGAGTTTAAGTTTTACCGTATGGCAAAATTCAGGGTTTGCATTTATATTACCCAACTTATCGAGGCTTAATGAGCAAAAGCCCAGCAAAGCACATTTTAATATGCACCATATTGGCTCGAATATGGGAGTACTTTTTTGTTATCACCAACTGCTAACGAGAGGTATGCATGCCCATCATCAACAGGCTAATATCATGGTCTTAAATGCAATTTACATTATGGTGCCAAATGTCACTTGTCTGCAATTTAACACCACAATCATTCACACAACTTTAACAAAATCACCACAAGAACCAGAATAACATTCACAAATAACACATTAAATCAGCATTTACAATGACATATTTTACAGTTATCCCAGAAATCCTTGTAGCTGCTGTGCCAGTGATATTCATTTCTGACCACTGTGCTGGCTATTTTGACACATGCTCAAAACCTCTCTTGTTGTCTCCAGGTCCGAATTTTAAACAATATGTGATGGTTCATGTCTCTGGTGTTTGCCTTTTGTTACGACGTCTCTTTTATAACAGCTACTTAATGTCTCCTCATGCTCGCCAGTGTTTCTCATACATGGCATTGTTCCGCAAGTCTGACAGGAGTGATTACTGTTAACCACAACGTAGATCAGCTTCTAGATGTTTTGTGCTATTGGATAAGCTGAACTAAACTAATGGCTAAGATAAGCGAGGCTACTGGGAGAAGTCTGAAGATTGAGAAATGCTGTTTTCCTGTGGACAAAAGACTGAACCATACGGTGAAATTTGACGTGTGTGTGTGTGTACACACACACACACACACACAAGTGAAATCAGAGACACCACTTTCAAGCTATGCAATCATTACCTCTGCCAAAGAGGTTATGTTTTCAGTTGCGTTTGTTTGTCTGTTTGTCAGCAGAATAACTCAAAACGGTTTGAACAGATTTTGATTCAATTTTGTGGAGTGGTTGGAAATGACGAGAGGAACAAGTGATTAAATTTTAGTGGTGATCCAGATCCCGATCCGGATCCCAATGCTAACGCGTTAGCATATCTATGGCAATTTTCAATGTTAAAAGTTAGCATTAAGCAGTTGCAGCTGTCATCACGTTCGGGTGCATTTGTTTTCAAATTGTAATATTTCTTAAATTTATTTTTGTTTATATATTAATAATCTAATGATTATTATATACAATTTTAGACAAAGAGACAAAAAGAAATAGATCACTGTGTCAAGGAGGGAATCTCTTTAAGGTCAGTGACCCTATGGCCTTGTTAGAGAAGTGTTTCATGAATGTTAAAAAATTCATATATTTGCAGTTTAGTTGAATAATAAATTGAATTTTGTCTCTTATTTGTTTTTGTCTATAAGCACATGCAATATCAATATCAGTGCTCAGATGACAGCAGCTTCTGGGAAAGGTGCACGTTGCAATAAACTGTAATGCCAAGCGCTAAGGATACATGCTATCGAGTCACAGCAGATGAAACTTTTTTTTTTTTTTTTACTACTGAGCAAACATCATTGTTAGACTTTTTTAGGTTCAATGATTCCACGGCGTGTAGATGTTATGGCATCAGTGACCCCATGGCCTTGGCGGAGGTTTGCACTCTCTGAGTGCTTCTAGTTTGAAACATGTTTCAGGCATCCATTTCATAATGAGCAGATAGTTGCACAAAAACAATAAAGTTTATCAGTTTGAACATTAAATATCTTGTCTTTGTGGTGTATTCAATTGAATATAGGTTGAAGAAGATTTGCAAATCACTGTATTCTGTTTTTATTTACATTTTATACAACATCCCAACTTCATTGGAATTGGGGTTGTAGTATCATCAGTAAACATTCAGACAATAGAAATTATGGCCTCAAGCAAGTCATTGCAAACAAAACAGGTCCTAAAGCACTTCTTGGTGGTTATGATGCCACTAACTACTGACCACCTTAATAATTCTCCATTCACTCCAACACCTTCCCAATGGCCACCCCAAAACCACTTGATCCAACTGTGGATTCTGCTGTAAAAACCATATCCACATAGCTAAAGCTAAATCTTAGCCAATAGTTTGGTTTCAAAGATGAAGTAGTAAGAACAAAGTGGTGTAACATGCCCTGCTGCTTATAAAACCATGCCAACAATCTGGACAATACCCCAAGTATTTTGTCCTGATGTATTGATTCAAACATTTCAACAAACATGTCACACTCACTGATCTATAGTTTTTGAAATCAGAGTTCTTGAGCTTCTCCCCCCCCCCCCCCCCCCCTTTCTGTTATTTTTACACTGTTGCAATGGACAGATCTCACATTAATTGCGGAAGGTAAGACTGCCATTATTATCTTGGCATAAGTTGGTGTTCTGCAACCCCAGCTTCGTATTACATTATATATATATATACACATACATACACACACACACATTACAGTATTACATAATAACTTCTAGTTATTATTGCAGTCTTACTGAGACAATTTTTTTGTTGTTTTCTGAATACACCGCAGATTTATAAAGAGGCAGAGACAGACACATGTTGATCGCAAGAATTTGATTTGAAAGACAAATTAAAGCCATATTACATTTGGAGACAAAAACAAACCAGATTGAATGTGTGTACTGGTTTAAGTCATGAAATGGACTGTAGCTGAACACATGTGGAGTGACATTCAAGCAACCAATGTTCTCTTTTATGGCTAAAAGTAACTGAATCTGTGTGCATTTTTCAGACATTGTATGAAAATGGCATTTCTAATTTTATTTCTTCATATTTTTTTTTATCAGCTACATCAGGACTCGCACAAGTTAAAGAGTTGGAAGTAATGATTCATAATCTGGTAATATATTTTTTAAAAGATAAGTGTTGATTGGAGTGCGATATGCCCTTTAAGTTCATATTTCGGAAGAAAAATGAACTACTTTCATTTATTCTTCCAAATGTTCTGGATGGAATAAAGTCATCATATAGCTTCAACTGGCTGGCTCACTGCTACACAAGTGCCTCGCACAGACAGCCGAGCTGACCCCGCCTCCTGCAGTGAGCAGAGACACAGGGGCAAAAGCAACACTACTTGATTAAATGTAAGTGACCTTTATGAAAACAAACACGCATGTAAAGCACAATATAGAGGCCAGTAAAATGATCCCGTTTATTTTTATATATCGAATTCTAAGTTGATATAGTAATTGGCGTGAATGGAGATCCCCAGATACATACACACAAAACCAGATAGATGATGTGACAATTACCCATAGATGGAGAAGAATCATCATGGATGTTCACACCTATAGAGGGGAAGATACTGGATCCGACCACTCACTAGTAGTGGCTAAACTTGAACTAGAATAACCAGAGTGAAGCGTAACAGTTTGCAAAAGGCATCTCGCTATGACACATCAAAACCTCAAACATGGGGAAGACGAGTGATTTTAGCAACAATCTCAAGGGCAGATGTCAGCAACCAACAAACTGAAGCACGGAAAGCCACCAGGCCCTTAAAACATACCACCACAGGAAATCGAGACTAATATAGAGGTGATTGTAAACAAAGTGTCTTCTGCAGGATATATGGGAAAAAGAACCCCAGGATACATACTGAAAGTAGTTTAAATATGTAGATGAGAAGGTTTAATATGTATGAACCACAAGTGACTGCCAAAACTGGAGAGAAATCAGAGTGTTGTCACTACCTAGCAAGTTCATTACAAGAATCACCCTAGGAAGAATGCAAGAAGCTGTTGATGCAAGGCTACACAAGGACCAGGCAGGATTTTGTCCAAGCAGCATCATGCACTGATCAAACACCAAATTTATCGATCATCACTGAACAGTCTATTGAATGGAAATCACCATTATGCCTTCAACTTCAAGAAAAACTTTCAAATGATCCACAGGCCAACCCAACAAAGTGTGTGCAAGTAGGTGAAGTCGAGGCATCAATGTAAAGAGCTTTTAGCTTCTGATTCAGATGGAAAAGCGCTATATAAATGCAGTACATTTATTTACAATCTGATATATCAAAGCAGGAATTATCATTTTTGTATACAGTCCTTGATGTTAACCTTAACTTTGTCATAATGAGGCATCTGACCTTGAAATACACTTGCAATATCATCCCAAAGTCATCTCTAAGGGCCCCATCACACATAGCAAGAATGAGCACGAATGAAACTGAATCAGGCCCATTTTTGGGGGGATGGGGGGGCAATTCGTGCCACATCTGGGAGGGAATAAGAAATGCGTAAGAATGCCGTCCAATTACTCATATTGTGCTCTCCGACCCACCTCGAATGATCCCTGCACATGCTGTGTGTAATGTCTCCAGAACGCAGTTCAAATGTAGGTGTAACAAAGTACAAATGCCAAAATGCTGTCAGAATGCAGCATGATTAATACCCACCATCACACCAGAGGCTGAATGAACCCAAATGCAGTCCGAATGGAAATTCAGACCACATTCGGGAAGTGTCGAGGTGCAGACAAAAATGTCAGACAGCATTCTGAGAGCAGTCTAAACAGTTGGGCACAGTTGTGTGGTGATATAGAGCACATGCTCTCTACTTTCAAGGTGTTTGAGGTGGAAAATGTCAAACGCCGATCAAAGTGCAGTCTGACTGCAATCTAAATATTCGAGTTGGCACCCCAACAATATTCAAAGCAATCTGATTGCTGTTGGGGATGAATTTAAAGCGGGCCACGTCACATCCAGCCAGAATGGTCCTCCTCCACAGCAGCTACAGGGTACAATTATCACCACCACAACATCATTACAAATGCCATCATTTACTGGCCGTATATGAGCCGGATGACAATATATATATTTAGAGGAATACATCATGTGCTCAGATCCATATACAATGAGGCAAATAAGTATTTAATCCACTGTCGAATTGCAAGTTTTCCCACCTACAAAGAATGGACAAGTCTGTAATTTTTAAATCGTGGGTGCACTTCAACTGTGAGAGAACAAAAAAAAAAAAAAAAAAAAAACAGAAAATCACATGATTTTTAAGTAATTAATTTTCATTTTATTGCATGAAATAAGTATTTGATACGATACAACAGAAATACAGACCTTAATATTTGCTACATTTGTTTGCAATTACAGAAGTCAGATGTTTCCTGTAGTTCTTGACAAGGTTTGCACACACTGCAGCAGGGATTTTGGTCCACTCCTCCATACAGTACTCCTCCATACAGTTCTCCTCCAGATCTTTCAGGTTTCGAGTTTCAGCTCCCTCCAAAGATTTTCTATTGAGTTCAGGTCTGGAGACCGGACATGTCGGCACAATTTCACGTGCCTGTCCATGGCAAATTTCCCTCGAACGTGATCAGATTGTTTCAAATGCTGTTTTCACACCATGAGAATATTTACAATGCAGACAGAATGCAGTTAGAGTCCACCTCGACTGCTGTACGATATATTTCCACCTCAACAATTGGGTGCATTTGCTCAACATTCGGGCTGGCTGTACAACTATGCCGGACTATTTTAAATGCACCTTGACACTTCCCGAATATTGGTCGAATTTCCATTCAGACTCATTCGGCCTCTAGTGTGATGGGGGTATAAGACATACACAAATGTTTTAATTTTCACAAGAAACCTTTGTGGCATTATTTTTGTTGGAAGGCTAGTCTTTGGATACTGCAAATAACTAGAAATGAAGTAATGCTGATTGTATATCTACATTTTTCTCAAGGAGTCTCACAACAGGACAATTTTGGAGCCCTCATATGTTACCAGCTAGTACTCCTTGTGGATGCGAGTTTGTACAATACAGGTTTTACATTAATGCTCTCAAGGTTGATGACAACACTATTATTTTATTAATTATTTATTTTAGTCCATGTAAGAAACACAATGAATGAACCAGTAGTAGCACACTGAGAATAACAATCCTCATTAATAATTTGTTACAAGTATAATGAAAAACTGTAGTTTTAAAATCTGCAAAATGCAATTTATACTTGTCCATTCAATGTCAGATTTTACAAATAGACTAACAATTTGACTTTGGTAAAATCTGTAAGGCTTTTTGTCATGTAGTGATGAATAATCAAAAATCAATCATTTTTATCCATTTCATTTATCAGGGTTTGCATTAGAGGTTTTGACCACCGTGTCCTGGGGCACAGTAGGTATTGAAAATGTGAGTTCCAAGGTCCAGCACTGTCCCAGCACCTCGAGGCTTTGCCACCTTACACAAGCGCTGAATTCAGTACAACCAGAGCTGCTAATTTCAGGAGTTACTCAAATGTGCTGCAGTGTGCTAAGAAAGGTGGAAAATGATGCCATGAAAGAATAGTGTGTCCAAGATTAGAATCGGCTGGAAATGTGCTAAGATCTTTTTGATCTAATAGCCAGGGGCTAGATTTGATCTAATCTAGCCCCAATTTGAGCCAATTTAATTTAAATATGATGCATACTTCATATTTCATTATTTTGTTATATTTCATGTCATATATCAGTCATAAGTAATGTTAAAATAAATTAATATTGGATGGATATTCTGTTTGTCTGGTATCCATTCTACTGCCTTTTACAGATCTATGCACAAACACACAGCCTGTTGTGGAAAGGAGAGAAGCTGACACCAGCAAGGAGAATCAAAGAAAACAGACAATGTTAATTGAAAAATCAATTTTTGAAAGGACATCCAGTGCATTTTCAAATGGGCGTCATTATCCGCATCCTGAGGACATAGTACATTTTATATCTTGGGTCCAGCCTTGATAATTTTGCATCAGGACATCAGCATGAACCCTGTTTATAAATGATCACATACCAAACATTCTGTCCACTAGTTAACTCCAAATAAAATATTTAGGTTATTTATATTACATGTACTACATTTCTATTCCAATACGAACTGCCAGCTGTCACCCTGTCAATGAGTGTCTTATACTCATTGGTGTCACATTCACTTGGTGTTGTGGCTGTTGTCTCAGTCTGCTCTGACTGTGTTAATAATGCCTCTGTGAGAGAGACCTTTGATTTAGAGCTTCACTCTGTGACTGGAAACTGCCCCAGAGGTGATACTTTATTGGTCACGGGTGATTGCAATAAAACCATTGGCTGGCGACAAGGACTGCATTAGTCCACGTGGATCTGATAACCGTGGACGACTTTCAAGGTTGCAAAGGGAGCTGAGAAGGTGGGCAGTGACGGCCCTAAAAGTGGACAAGGAGGTGCTTGTTGGAGGAATTTGAGATCAGGTGACATACCACCTTTGGTTTAGTGACCAAAAATGTACCTATTTATAGAGGAATCAAAGCATGTTGCTCCTACAAACAGACACCTCATCCACTACAGTTATGGTGGAAGACCGTTCAGTCCTGACAGGTGCCTCTGCTGTACAGCTACTTTGAGTGTGTGTATAAGACTGATCCTCCTGCAGGATTTTAGACATCTGTGGTGCCAGGGTTCTTGTGGCTGATTTTCCTGTCAACTGTGACTCACTGAGTGTTGGTGAGATCTCAAAAGCAATGAAACAGTTGAGGGCAAGGAAACCTCCAGAGATCTGCAGCATTGGAACAGAGTTCCTTTAGGCAGGTAGATATGTTGTTCTTCTGGCATTGTAAACAATCTTTATTTCAATCTTTAAAATGGGTATCATCCTTACAGATGGCAAGAAAGGATTTACTGTCCTAATCTGAAAAGGGGTGACTGCACGTATTGTAGTAACTATAGGTGTATAACACTGTTCTCTGTGCTGGGGAAGATGCTTTCAAGGATTATTCTCAATAAGACTCAGTAAATTATCTGAAGTATTGCAATGTATAGCAGTAAAAACATACCATGGCCTATGTATCATACACAAGCTCTTTGCCAATAACCAGCACAGCTACACCACAGCAATTTGCAGCTGTCATGGAAATAAAACACTGTTTTACACAATGTTTACCTTAGTTATGAGCAGAGGTTCTCTGTGTTCTAGTCCTCCCCTGAGTGTAAATCCCCATGGTGCACCTCCTGAAAGAAAGACATCAACCAGCTTACAGCTCTCTCCTTCTCTGCTCCTGTGCGCCACATCTCCTGATCTCTCCTGCATCACTTGCCAAAGGCTCTCCTCCCCTGTATAGTGCGGTTCATCTGCGCCATCCATTGCACTGTGAAAGAGACACAGAAAAACAAATTATCAATATCATCTGAAATTAATTCCCCCCACCATTCACCTGCAAACAAGTGCAGGTGAATATGAAAAAAGTGCCATCCTGCTTCATTCGCTTGAGCTTTATTGTGTCAAAGCCAAGTCAACATGAACGTCTTGAAGCATTTATTTTGAATCAGTTGGTGATGTACTGAGGCCTCATCCAGCACAGCTCTTGATGTTTTCCTTTTTGATACAAAGCCCGAGCAATCAATCAATCAATTAATCAATCAATTTTTTTATATAGCGCCAAATCACAACAAACAGTTGCCCCAAGGCGCTTTATATTGTAAGGCAAGGCCATACAATAATTATGTAAAACCCCAACGGTCAAAACAACCCCCTGTGAGCAAGCACTTGGCTACAGTGGGAAGGAAAAACTCCCTTTTAACAGGAAGAAACCTCCAGCAGAACCAGGCTCAGGGAGGGGCAGTCTTCTGCTGGGACTGGTTGGGGCTGAGGGAGAGAACCAGGAAAAAGACATGCTGTGGAGGGGAGCAGAGATCGATCACTAATGATTAAATGCAGAGTGGTGCATACAGAGCAAAAAGAGAAAGAAACAGTGCATCATGGGAACCCCCCAGCAGTCTACGTCTATAGCAGCATAACTAAGGGATGGTTCAGGGTCACCTGATCCAGCCCTAACTATAAGCTTTAGCAAAAAGGAAAGTTTTAAGCCTAATCTTAAAAGTAGAGAGGGTGTCTGTCTCCCTGATCTGAATTGGGAGCTGGTTCCACAGGAGAGGAGCCTGAAAGCTGAAGGCTCTGCCTCCCATTCTACTCTTACAAACCCTAGGAACTACAAGTAAGCCTGCAGTCTGACAGCGAAGCGCTCTATTGGGGTGATATGGTACTACGAGGTCCCTAAGATAAGATGGGACCTGATTATTCAAAACCTTATAAGTAAGAAGAAGAATTTTAAATTCTATTCTAGAATTAACAGGAAGCCAATGAAGAGAGGCCAATATGGGTGAGAAATGCTCTCTCCTTCTAGTCCCCGTCAGTACTCTAGCTGCAGCATTTTGAATTAACTGAAGGCTTTTTAGGGAACTTTTAGGACAACCTGATAATAATGAATTACAATAGTCCAGCCTAGAGGAAATAAATGCATGAATTAGTTTTTCAGCATCACTCTGAGACAAGACCTTTCTGATTTTAGAGATATTGCGTAAATGCAAAAAAGCAGTCCTACATATTTGTTTAATATGCGCTTTGAATGACATATCCTGATCAAAAATGACTCCAAGATTTCTCACAGTATTACTAGAGGTCAGGGTAATGCCATCCAGAGTAAGGATCTGGTTAGACACCATGTTTCTAAGATTTGTGGGGCCAAGTACAATAACTTCAGTTTTATCTGAGTTTAAAAGCAGGAAATTAGAGGTCATCCATGTCTTTATGTCTGTAAGACAATCCTGCAGTTTAGCTAATTGGTGTGTGTCCTCTGGCTTCATGGATAGATAAAGCTGGGTATCATCTGCGTAACAATGAAAATTTAAGCAATACCGTCTAATAATACTGCCTAAGGGAAGCATGTATAAAGTGAATAAAATTGGTCCTAGCACAGAACCTTGTGGAACTCCATAATTAACTTTAGTCTGTGAAGAAGATTCCCCATTTACATGAACAAATTGTAATCTATTAGACAAATATGATTCAAACCACCGCAGCGCAGTGCCTTTAATACCTATGGCATGCTCTAATCTCTGTAATAAAATTTATGGTCAACAGTATCAAAAGCAGCACTGAGGTCTAAAAGAACAAGCACAGAGATGAGTCCACTGTCCGAGGCCATAAGAAGATCATTTGTAACCTTCACTAATGCTGTTTCTGTACTATGATGAATTCTAAAACCTGACTGAAACTCTTCAAATAGACCATTCCTCTGCAGATGATCAGTTAGCTGTTTTACAACTACCCTTTCAAGAATTTTTGAGAGAAAAGGAAGGTTGGAGATTGGCCTATAATTAGCCAAGATAGCTGGTCAAGTGATGGCTTTTTAAGTAATGGTTTAATTACTGCCACCTTAAAAGCCTGTGGTACATAGCCAACTAACAAAGATAGACTGATCATATTTAAGATCGAAGCATTAAATAATGGTAGGGCTTCCTTGAGCAGCCTGGTAGGAATGGGGTCTAATAAACATGTTGATGGTTTGGATGAAGTAACTAATGAGAATAACTCAGACAGAACAATCGGAGAGAAAGAGTCTAACCAAATACCGGCATCACTGAAAGCAGCCAAAGATAACGATACGTCTTTGGGATGGTTATGAGTAATTTTTTCTCTAATAGTTAAAATTTTGTTAGCAAAGAAAGTCATGAAGTCATTACTAGTTAAAGTTAATGGAATACTCAGCTCAATAGAGCTCTGACTCTTTGTCAGCCTGGCTACAGTGCTGAAAAGAAACCTGGGGTTGTTCTTATTTTCTTCAATTAGTGATGAGTAGAAAGATGTCCTAGCTTTACGGAGGGCTTTTTTATAGAGCAACAGACTCTTTTTCCAGGCTAAGTGAAGATCTTCTAAATTAGTGAGACGCCATTTCCTCTCCAACTTACGGGTTATCTGCTTTAAGCTACGAGTTTGTGAGTTATACCACGGAGTCAGACACTTCTGATTTAAAGCTCTCTTTTTCAGAGGAGCTACAGCATCCAAAGTTGTCTTCAATGAGGATGTAAAACTATTGACGAGATACTCTATGTCCCTTATAGAGTTTAGGTAGCTACTCTGCACTGTGTTGGTATATGGCATTAGAGAACATAAAGAAGGAATCATATCCTTAAACCTAGTTACAGCGCTTTCTGAAAGACTTCTAGTGTAATGAAACTTATTCCCCACTGCTGGGTAGTCCATCAGAGTAAATGTAAATGTTATTAAGAAATGATCAGACAGAAGGGAGTTTTCAGGGAATACTGTTAAGTCTTCTATTTCCATACCATAAGTCAGAACAAGATCTAAGATATGATTAAAGTGGTGGGTGGACTCATTTACTTTTTGAGCAAAGCCAATAGAGTCTAATAATAGATTAAATGCAGTGTTGAGGCTGTCATTCTCAGCATCTGTGTGGATGTTAAAATCGCCCACTATAATTATCTTATCTGAGCTAAGCACTAAGTCAGACAAAAGGTCTGAAAATTCACAGAGAAACTCACAGTAACGACCAGGTGGACGATAGATAATAACATAAAACTGTTTTTTTGGACTTCCAATTTGGATGGACAAGACTAAGAGACAAGCTTTCAAATGAATTAAAGCTCTGTCTGGGTTTTGGATTAATTAATAAGCTGGAATGGAAGATTGCTGCTAATCCTCCACCCCGGCCCGTGCTACGAGCATTCTGACAGTTAGTGTGACTCGGGGGTGTTGACTCATTTAAACTAACATATTCATCCTGCTGTAACCAGGTTTCTGTTAGGCAGAATAAATCAATATGTTGATCAATTATTATATCATTTACCAACAGGGACTTAGAAGAGAGAGACCTAATGTTTAATAGACCACATTTAACTGTTTTAGTCTGTGGTGCAGTTGAAGGTGCTATATTATTTTTTCTTTTTGAATTTTTATGCTTAAATAGATTTTTGCTGGTTATTGGTAGTCTGGGAGCAGGCACCGTCTCTACGGGGATGGGGTAATGAGGGGATGGCAGGGGGAGAGAAGCTGCAGAGAGGTGTGTAAGACTACATCTCTGCTTCCTGGTCCCAACCCTGGATAGTCACGGTTTGGAGGATTTAAGAAAATTGGCCAGATTTCTAGAAATGAGAGCTGCTCCATCCAAAGTGGGATGGATGCCGTCTCTCCTAACAAGACCAGGTTTTCCCCAGAAGCTTTGCCAATTATCTATGAAGCCCACCTCATTTTTTGGACACCACTCAGACAGCCAGCAATTCAAGGAGAACATGCGGCTAAACATGTCACTCCCGGTCCGATTGGGGAGGGGTCCAGAGAAAACTACAGAGTCCGACATTGTTTTTGCAAAGTTACACACCGATTTAATGTTAATTTTAGTGACCTCCGATTGGCGTAACCGGGTGTCATTACTGCCGACGTGAATTACAATCTTACCAAATTTTCGCTTAGCCTTAGCCAGCAGTTTCAAATTTCCTTCAATGTCGCCTGCTCTGGCCCCCGGAAGACAATTGACTATGGTTGCTGGTATCGCTAACTTCACATTTCTCAAAACAGAGTCGCCAATAACCAGAGTTTGATCCTCGGCGGGTGTGTCGTCGAGTGGGGAAAAACGGTTAGAGATGTGAACGGGTTGGCGGTGTACACGGGGCTTCTGTTTAGGGCTACGCTTCCTCCTCACAGTCACCCAGTCAGCCTGCTTTCCCGGCTGCTCGGGATCTGCCAGGGGGGAACTAACGGCGGCTAAGCTACCTTGGTCCGCACCGACTACAGGGGCCTTGCTAGCTGTAGAATTTTCCACGGTGCGGAGCCGAGTCTCCAATTCGCCCAGCCTGGCCTCCAAAGCTACGAATAAGCTACACTTATTACAAGTACCATTACTGCTAAAGGAGGCCGAGGAATAACTAAACATTTCACACCCAGAGCAGAAAAGTGCGGGAGAGACAGGAGAAGCCGCCATGCTAAATCGGCTAAGAGCTAGTAGCTACGCTAAGCTAGCGGATTCCTAAAAACACGCAAAGTGAATAATGTGTAAATAATTTAGAGGTGATTCAGCAGAAGGAGTGCTTTAGTTAAGGCACGTAAAGATTACACTGGGAAACAAATCGTAATCTAGATAACTAGACCAATCTAACTGCGCAGATTAAACAGCTAACAGATACAGAAAAACACCGCTGTGCTCCGGAACAGGAAGTGATACAATACCGCAGTGAGAGCCAACCACCAGTAGAGGCAAGCAAGCAGATGTGTGTTCATAACAGATTTTGAAATACTACCGAAGTGTGTTTTAAAGGTCACTTCAGTAATTTCTAGAAACAAGAAAAAGTTTTGGCACGATCCCTAGTAGCTACTTGTTTTATCTACTGTTTAAGTGCAGTTTTAGTTTCCTGTCTTGTAAGTATCTGAACACCCTGCGATTTTGCAAGTTCTCCCACTTAGAAATCATGGAGGGGTCTGAAATTTTCATCTTAGGTGCATGTCCACTGTGAGAGACATAATCTAAAAAAAAAATAAAAAAATCAGAAAATCACAATGTATGATTTTTTAATAATTTATTTGTATGTTACTGCTGCAAATAAGTATTTGAACACCTGTGAAAATTAGTGTTAATATTTGGTACAGTAGCCTTTGTTTGCAATTACAGAGGTCAAACGTTTCCTGTAGTTTTTCACCAGATTTGCACACACTGCAGCATTGGATTTTGGTCTACTCCTCCATACAGATCTTCTCTAGATCTTTCAGGTTTGGAGTTTCAGCTCCCTCCAAAGATTTTCTATTGAGTTCAGGTCTGGAGACTGGCCAGGTCACTTCAGGACCTTGAAATGCTTCTTACAGAGCCCCTCCGTAATTACCCTGGCTGTGCGTTTGGGGTCATTGTCATGCTGGAAGACGACAGCCATGACCCATCTTCAATGCTCTTACTGAGGGAAGGAGGTTGTTTGCCAAAATCTCACAATATATGACCCCATCCATCCTCCCTTAAATACAGTGCAGTCGTCCTGTCCCCTTTGCAGAAGATCACCCACAGAGTATGATGTTTCCACCCCCATGCTTCACGGTGGGGATGGTTTTCTTGGGGTTGTTCTCATCCTCTAAACATGGTAAGTGGAGTTGATTCCAAAAAGCTCTATTCTGGTCTCATCTGACCACATGACCTTCTCCCATGCCTCCTCTGGATCATCCAGATGGTCACTGGTGAACTTCAAACGGGCCTGGACATGTGCTGGCTTGAGCAGGGGGACCTTGCTGCCCTGCAGGATTTTAAACCATGATGGCATCATGTGTTACTAATGTAATCTTTGTGACTGTGGTCCTAGCTCTCTTCAGGTCATTGACCAGGTCCTCCTGTGTAGTTCTGAGCTTTCTCAGAATCATCCTTACCCCACAAAGTGAGATCTTGCATGGAATCCCGACCGAGGGAGATTGACAGTCATCTTGTGTTTCTTCCACTTTCTAATAAATAATCATAACAGTTGTTGTCTTCTACCAAGCTGCTTGCCTGTTGTCCTGTAGTCCATCCCAGCCTTGTGCAGATCTACAGTTTTGTCCCTGGTGTCCTTAGACAGCTTTTTGGTCTTGGCTACGGTGGACAGGTTGGAGTGTGATTGATTGAGTGTGAGAACAGGTGTCTTTTATACAGGTAACAAGTTCACAGGTGCAATTAATGCAGGTAAAGAGTGCAGAATAAGAGGGCTTCTTAAAGAAAAATTCACAGGTCTGTGTGAGCCAGAATTCTTGCTGGTTGGTAGGTGTTCAAATACTTATTTGCAGCAGTAACATACAAATAAATTAAAATCATACATTGCGATTTCTGGATTTTTGTTTTTTAGATTAACCCCCAATCTCAATTCACTTTTGTACCCTTTCCCTTTGGCCCTACCCCTACGCCTACCCCTTTAAAACAAGGGGTAAGGTGAAGGGGTATGCCTCTAGCCCTATGAATTGGGACACCCCTCCGCCTTAGGAGAAAAAAAAACTGCCTGTGTCAAACTGCCGCCTTCACTGTTTAACATGGCAACCGAAATGCAACTTGCTGCAGCAGCCTGTTTGCTCTTTTTATTTTCTCGCCTTTCTGCGTAAATGCAAAGAAACAGAAGTCGCAGATTTCTTTGACGCATCGCAATCATGTCATGTTAATTAATTTAATTAATTTGTAATTTATAATAGTATTAATAATTAATTAATGTTAATAATACTGCTAATAATTAATCAATAATAGCAATAATTAATATTGTTTGATTAATCATTAATTGATTGATTAGCAATTAATTAGTAATTAAAATAAATAAACACTTGAAATATATCAGTCTGTGTACAATGAATGTATACAAGTTTCACTTTTTGAATGGAATTACTGAAATAAATCAACTTTTTCATGATATTCTAATTATATGACCAGCACCTGTATGTACGTTATGTGGTGTATCTAGTTCTGTTAACCTTGTATTTCTTTTTCAAATTCTCCCATTTTTTGCATCCAGCCCTATTTCCTTGACAAATAATAACAGTCTATTAGGACATCAGGTTATGTGTTACACATATACATACATGTATGTGTATATATTTTCCAACTTTTTCCCATTAATGAAACTTCTCATTTTCTACCTGAAAGCTTATTAGGAGACGAGTGTGCTCAGAGCTCCATTTGTTTACAAAATACACACGTGTTACAGACCTTGAAATCCAACAGCAGGATCAATGTTATCCATTTATGAACATACGAGTTAACATGCTTATCCTTTATCATGATTTTCACCATTGTGAGATATAAGTGTCTTATTGTAGTGTTTGTGTGTATGTGCATTATAACGCCTCAGTGCATGAGCGAAGTTACGATATTCTTCAAAACAATATACGCAACATGCATCCAGCAGCATACATGTTGCTGTCATAGGCAACTGCCTGTAAAGTTTTTTGGCAAGTTACGAGGTCTGTCCAAAAAGTAACGGACCTTTTTATTTTTTTCAAAAACTATATGGATTTGAATCACGTGTGATCAAGCTTGAACCTTCGTGCGCATGCATGGGTTTTTTCACACTTGTCGGTTGCGTCATTCACCTGTTGGCAGGCTTTGAGTGAGCACTGGTCCACCCCCCTCGTCGGATTTTTATTGTCAGTGAAATGGTTGAGAGACTGCCGCTTTGCTCCATGAAAACTTTTTCAGAAACTGTTAGAGACAGCCAGTTGGAAACCATTCGAAACATTCAGATGGATTTTGGTGAAGATTCTGTCGGAGTCACACGGATTAAGGAGTGTTAAAACCTTTTTAAAGACGGCCCACAGCGGCGGAGGGCGCGCGGCGCACCGAGCAGCCATCGACAGACTGGATCGACCAGATCATTTCTAAACTGAACGCTGTGTTGATCCGGGACATCGTGTGACTACCACAGAAATGGCAACAGAGCTGGACATAGCACTTTTGCGTACATTCCACTGTTACAGGAGATTTTGTAATGAAAGACGTGCGGAGGATGTCCCACGTCGGCACGGAGCCGCTCATTGTGCGTAACAAAAAAAAACACCTCTGTGTTGGAAGTCTCACAGGACATGTTGTGGCATGTGCAGCTGTTACACAATTTCTCGGATACTCACGCGACTGAAAAACCATCGAAAGCCGTCTGAATCTTCTGAATGGTTTCCAACAACGGCTTCTGTACTACAGCATCCCCACGAGGGGGGTGGTCCGCCGTGCTTCAAACACTCGTGAGCTGCAGAGTTCAGTGGCTGCAGCTTAGCATGGTGGAAGAAGAGCTAATTCAGCTAGCACCGTCTTTGCTGAAGGCAAATGTTTGGGCGCATTTTGGATTTTATTATTTGCTGCTTAAGAAGGAGCTTGACATGACTTGTGCAGTGTGCAAAATCTGCAAAATGAAAGTCAAGTACTTCGGAAACACTTCAAATCCGCAAGCCCACATGCTACGCCATCACCCGGAGCTAAAAGAGTGGAGCAGCAGTATCTGCCGACTACTGACCAGCGCTTCGCTAAACTGCCAGCCAACTCTGAACGAGCAAAGCAGATAAGTAAATTTATATCTAGAATCACTTGATTAACCTTGTAAAGCTGCATTTTCTTAAACATAAACATTTTAAGTAATATAACCATTTGACAGAGCTCTTTGAATCGAAAATCGAATCGTCACCCCAAGAATCTGAATCGAATTGAATCGTGAGTTGTTGTACGATTCACATCCCTAGAAAATATTACCATCATCAGACATATTCAGGAGGGAAAGAGGCCTGGTCAGCAGTGTCAGACCGCATCCAGATTACCTTGTCCACACCTGCATGATGGCATCCAAAGCGTATGTGGACAACAGTTTAGGTGACACAGACTGCTGTCAGATGGCCATAAAAGGCACTGAACACTGCCTGATGTCCAAACATCTGGATAGCAAACACAGCACAGGAGTGGGAGGCAGCACTGTGTTCCTGTCGTGCACATGCACGTGAGTGTGCGTGACTCAGCTGCGTGTTCATAAGGGCTGTATGCGTGCACCACTGGACACCTTTGCTTAAAGTTTGCTGGCAGTGGGCCAAGCAATCGCACCATGCGTCAGACGGAGCCTTTCCAACAAACTTTAATTTCTTTTTTCTTTTCTGCTTACTTCAGGAGCACAAGACAACTCTCTAGACCATGATGTCGGTTGGATTATCACATGGGATTTAATTTCTGCATGGTTATTTGCAGCATACAGCAGCCGAGTGAGAGGCTTTTCACCACAGGTCGTGGTTTGGCTCCTGTGTGCTGTCCTGGTTCCATGCTGGAGGTGAGCTTCATGTTTAATAATCTTGTCATGGCCTGGCAATACAGTTCCACATCACACCACCTACAGAGTTTAGATGGTGATCAGTCAATCAGTCAGATCAATAATATGTACAGTTGTATGTAAACATTTGGGCACCCCTGATGATTTCCATGGTTTTCCTTTATAAATCACTGGTTGTTTGGATCAGCAATTTCAGTTAAATATAACATACAGTAGACAAACAGTGATATTTGAGAAGTGAAATGAAGTTTATAGGATTTACAGAAAGTGTGCAATAATTTTTTAAATAAAATTAGGCAAGTGCATAAATTTGGGCACCCAACAGAAGCTGGCTTGTCCAAATGTGCTTTAGCATACCTCAAGCGACTCAGTTTGTGGCGTGTACGCAGAAAAGGCTTCCTGCGCATTACAGCATCTCCTTGTGCAAAGTGCGCTGTATAGTTGAACAATGCACAGAGACACTATCTTCAGCAAGATCATGTTGTAGGTCTTTGGAGCAGGGCTGTGGGTTGACTATGACTGTTCTCACCATCCTTCGCTTCAGCTTATCTGAGATTTTTCTTGGCCTGCCACTTTGGGCCTTAACTAGTACTGTGGCTGCAGCCTTCCATTTCCTCACTATGTTCCTCACAGTGGAAACAGAGCTGAAATCTCTGAGATAGCTTTTAGCATCTTTCCCCTAGGCCATGATATTGAACAGTCTTTGTTTTCAGGTCATTTGAGAGTTGTTTAGAGGCTGCCATGTTGCCACTCATTAGAAGAGATTCAAAGAGGAGAAACATTTGTAAATGGCCACCTTAAATACCCTTTCTCATGATTGGATTCACCTGTGTAAGTAGGTCAAGGGTCAATGAGCTTCCCAAACCAATTTTGTGTTCCAATAATTAGTGCTAAATGTATTCAAATCAATAAAATGACAAAGATGCCCAAATTTATGCACCTCTCTAATTTGGTTTAAATTATTGCACACTTTCTGTAAATACTACAAACTTCAATTCATTTCTCAAATATCAGTGTGTTTGTCTGATATGACATATTTAACTGAAATTTTTGATTCAGACAACCAATGATCTATAAAGGAAAATCATGAAAATTATCAAAGGTGCCCAAACTTTTACATACAACTGTATATTACAGCGGTGAGTTATATTCAGCTCTGTGCCTGAAGTGCGTTATGATGCACTGCTGCACATGAAACCACGGAGAGGCGCAGCAGCACACGGTACTTTCGGTTTGATTGCACGCTGTTCACATTCACTGTCTATGATGAATGTGTGCCCCATATCAACATTACATATCAACATTTTCTTTGCCCTCCCTCACCAGGGCCCAGTGGAGGTAGACATCCCACAACATGTCGGCAGGCTTTGCTGTGACCAATCAATCTCAGAGCTCAATTCAATTCAAAGAGTTGAATTCAAGCCACAGTTCACAGTGAAGACAGTGAAGCATGGTGGTGCAAGCATCGTGATATGGGCATGTTTCTCCTACATGCCCATGGTGTTGGGCCTATATATCGCATACCAGGTATCATGGATCAGTTTGGATATGTCAAAATACTTGAGGTCATGTTGCCTTATGCTGAAGAGAATATGCCCTTGAAATGGGTGTTTCAACAAGACAATGACCCCAAGCACACTAGTAAACCAGCAAAATCTTGGTTCCAAACCAACAAAATTAATGTTTTGGAGTGGCCTGCCCAATCCCTGGACCTAAATCCAATTGAGAACTTGTGGGGTGACATAAAAAAGCTGTTTCTGAAGCAAAACCAAGAAATGTGAATGAACTGTGGAATGTTGTTAAAGAATCTTGGAGTGGAATAACAGCTGAAAGGTGCCACACGTTGGTTGACTCCATGCCACGCAGATGTGAAGAAATCATGACAAACTGTGGTTATACAACTAAATACTAGTTTAGTGATTCACAGGATTGCTAAAAAAAGCAGTTGAACATAATAGTTTTGAGTTTGTAACGTCAACAGCAGATGCTACTATTATTGTGAACACCCCCTTGTCTACTTTTTTTTTTTCTACTAATAGACCAATTTCATAGCCTTACGAGTGTGCATATCATGAATGCTTGGTCTTGTTGGATTTGTGAGAATCTACTGGTACCTTGTTTCCCATGTAACAAAAAGAAATATACTCAAAACCTGGATTAATCTTTTCAGTCATAGCACTACTATTATTCTGAACACTAGTGTATGTAGACTGCGATCAGATGATGCAAAAACTGCATATAGACCGCCGTCAGATGTGCATTCCATCTCGATTGCGCCAAGAGTGTTTTGAACATGTGCAACACACTCGGGACAGGTGAGCGAATGGGACCAAATATGTAGATGCTCACAGATGTTTGTCCGTTGGTCTTTGGACCATAAGTCAATAGTTCCCAATTGTGGCTGGATGTGTCATTCTGACGCAGTTCGGCCACAATCGATGTGTGTGATGGGAGTATTAAGTGAAGAGGAATTCAACCCTTTTTGATTAATGTAAATTTTAGTTCAAATGGTTAGCCAGAAGATAGGCACATGTGAGCAATAATCATGCTGTCTAGTCAGCATTTTGATATGCCAAACCTGTGAGGTGGGATGGCTTACAGTGCTCACTAACAGATTTAGACAGATCTGTGAACAACATTTGAGAGAAATAGGTCTTTTGTGTATATAGAAAATGTTTTAGATCTTTGGGTTCAGCTCATGAAAAATGGGAGCAAAAACAAAAGTGTTGCGCTTATAGTTTTGTTCAGTGTATATTACAGATATTTACATTAATTGTGAAGATTTTAGTATCTTATTTACAATTTGTAAATGTTCAATCAAGCCCCTCTATTTTTTCCACTTGATAATTTTTCAAGGACCACAATGGAAAAAAGTGTTTATGCTTTACTGTGTTATCTATGTGTCATTGATATATTCACTTCTATTTATATTGATGTCTCAATTCATCATAAACAATATTTTATTTACCTTTTAATGGCATCTACAGGAGGGCGTGTGTGTGCGCCTAGATACATGAGCTTTTGAAAAGACCCGAAGTTACCTTTGACTGTGTGCGATGCACGTGCATGCTGACATCTGTGCGATGTCTTGTAAATCACTCCAGAGGTGTTATCAGTTACAAAAACAGCGTTTTCAGTTTTAGAAGTGTTTATGTCTCACTAGCTTTTACATAATATATGAGAAACATGTTTGATTTACACAGAAACACGCGGTTTCGGAGCGGATTGCATCATGTTGGATTAGCAACCAGTCACGTCCCGGTGCCTCACTACTCTGAATGGCTTTCACCGTGTCCTTCTCTAAATTTAGATCTCCATGGCTTCCACTACCCCTTACTGAACTGAGTGATCTACACAGACTGCCGGCTCACATGGACGGTTTATGCATGTACAGAACATGCTTGATGGCTGTCTGCTGTCATCTCATCAGTGTATTTAAATGCAAATTTTTCAGACAACCGCTGCTGGACATCAGCCAGCACACAGTTGATCTGAGTCTCCACTAATCTCACCTGGTGTGCACGAGGCCCAGACCTGCACTGCATGCAGCAAGAGTTGTTTTTAATCAGAGCACCAGTTTCTGTTTTTGACCAAAGTGATTGGACATAACGCTTACATTTCAAAACAACAAATCTCTCTTCATTAGTTATTTCTGGTACAAAAGTGAACATCAGTGATAGATATGAATGGTAGACACAGGCAGCTCTAACAAAAAGTGAAAAGTAGTGTAAATTGAATGAATGAATGAATGAATGAATTAAGCTTGATATGTCTTATGCAGACTTTTTAAATGTCATTTTATCAAAACAATAAAAAATAAAATCACTAAAAAACAATTTGGTACATTACATATTTTCATTCTGGACATTTATTATACACCTTCTTCTTTTTCTTTTGGCTGCTCCCGTTAGGGGTCGCCACAGCAAATTGATTGTTTCCATCTCACCCTGTCTTCTGAATCCTTCTCTGTCACACCAATCACCTGCATGTTCTCCCTCAGCACATCCATAAACCTCCTCTTTGGCCTCCCTCTTCTCCTCCTGCCTGGTGGGTCCATCCTCAGCATCCTTCTCTCGATATACCTTGGATCCCTCCTCTGCACATGTCCAAACCATCTCAATCTCACCTCTCTGACTTTGTCTCCAAATGTCCCACCTGAGCTGTCCCTCTGATATGTTCCTTCCTAATCCTGTCCATTCTCAGGAATCAACATCTCCAGCTCTGCCAGTCTTTTTGTTAATCTACAATTTACTTCATATATTAATCACTTTTGTAACCCAGACTTTGATAAACACATTTCTAACACCAAAACAATTTGTCCATATGAATAAATGTGCATTTTCAATCAAGATTTGAAGAATTTTCCTAAATTGTCACATTTCTCTAGACAGTGTTTGACACAAACATACATAACATATTCTGAAAGCTGAGATTCTTTTGAACATCTTGATATGGAATACATGGGTATTAAAAAAAAATAAATCCTTGGAAGCTGGAGGGTTAAGCAAACAGTTATAGTGCAAACTATTGCAAGCCAAAGCTCAGCGACTCAGTTTATCTATAGAGAGCCCCCGTTTTATCTTGCCACAATCTTGGACCCTGGAGGACTGCTATTTTAACAAAGCAAAAAAAAAAGAAAAAAGGGTAAGCTATAGAAATGCACCAGGCCAAGGTGATCGGTGCAACAGCAGAGAACATGTATGACCTATAAGTGAAGAAAACCAAGGCAGATGGCAACGTCTGGCAACATATGAAGAAATCATCACACACACACAATTTCACAAAACAGCTGAATGCCCTGATTCCCTTAACAGAGCCCAATGGAATACTGGAGAAGCACAATATGGCTCACTTGGACGTTTGTTTTCTGCTGCTGCAAATGTTACTGACAAAATTGAAATAGAATTAGGTATGAGAAGGACAGGTTGCTTATTTTAAAATAAGAAAAATCTCCTAATGATGCCCTCACACAGCAAATATAAAAGACAATGTTAATGAAAAGAGGAAAATTATGTACTTTTGAGGTGGGTAGGAAATGCTGATATTGAAATCAATCAATCAATCAATTTTTTTTTTATATAGCGCCAAATCACAACAAACAGTTGCCCCAAGGCGCTTTATATTGTAAGGCAAGGCCATACAATAATTATGTAAAACCCCAACGGTCAAAACGACCCTCTGTGAGCAAGCACTTGGCTACAGTGGGAAGGAAAAACTCCCTTTTAACAGGAAGAAACCTCCAGCAGAACCAGGCTCAGGGAGGGGCAGTCTTCTGCTGGGACTGGTTGGGGCTGAGGGAGAGAACCAGGAAAAAGACATGCTGTGGAGGGGAGCAGAGATCGATCACTAATGATTAAATGCAGAGTGGTGCATAAAGAAACAAAAGCAAAAAAGAAACAGTGCATCATGGGAACCCCCCAGCAGTCTACGTCTATAGCAGCATAACTAAGGGATGGTTCAGGGTCACCTGATCCAGCCCTAACTATAAGCTTTAGCAAAAAGGAAAGTTTTAAGCCTAATCTTAAAAGTAGAGAGGGTGTCTGTCTCCCTGATCTGAATTGGGAGCTGGTTCCACAGGAGAGGAGCCTGAAAGCTGAAGGCTCTGCCTCCCATTCTACTCTTACAAACCCTAGGAACTACAAGTAAGCCTGCAGTCTGAGAGCGAAGCGCTCTATTGGGGTGATATGGTACTACGAGGTCCCCAAGATAAGATGGGACCTGATTATTCAAAACTTTATAAGTAAGAAGAAGAATTTTAAATTCTATTCTAGAATTAACAGGAAGCCAATGAAGAGAGGCCAATATGGGTGAGATATGCTCTCTCCTTCTAGTCCCCGTTAGTACTCTAGCTGCAGCATTTTGATTTAACTGTTGGCTTTTTAGGGAACTTTTAGGACAACCTGATAATAATGAATTACAATAGGCCAGCCTAGAGGAAATACATGCATGAATTAGTTTTTCAGCATCACTCTGAGACAAGACCTTTCTAATTTTAGAGATATTGCGTAAATGCAAAAAAGCAGTCCTACATATTTGTTTAATATGCGCTTTGAATGACATATCCTGATCAAAAATGACTCCAAGATTTCTCACAGTATTACTAGAGGTCAGGGTAATGCCATCCAGAGTAAGGATCTGGTTAGACACCATGTTTCTAGGATTTGTGGGGCCAAGTACAATAACTTCAGTTTTATCTGAGTTTAAAAGCAGGAAATTAGAGGTCATCCATGTCTTTATGTCTGTAAGACAATCCTGCAGTTTAGCTAATTGGTGTGTGTCCTCTGGCTTCATGGATAGATAAAGCTGGGTATCATCTGCGTAACAATGAAAATTTAAGCAATACCGTCTAATAATACTGCCTAAGGGAAGCACGTATAAAGTGAATAAAATTGGTCCTAGCACAGAACCTTGTGGAACTCCATAATTAACTTTAGTCTGTGAAGAAGATTCCCCATTTACATGAACAAATTGTAATCTATTAGACAAATATGATTCAAACCACCGCAGCGCAGTGCCTTTAATACCTATGGCATGCTCTAATCTCTGTAATAAAATTTTATGGTCAACAGTATCAAAAGCAGCACTGAGGTCTAACAGAACAAGCACAGAGATAAGTCCACTGTCCGAGGCCATAAGAAGATCATTTGTAACCTTCACTAATGCTGTTTCTGTACTATGATGAATTCTAAAACCTGACAAACTCTTCAAATAGACCATTCCTCTGCAGATGATCAGTTAGCTGTTTTACAACTACCCTTTCAAGAATTTTTGAGAGAAAAGGAAGGTTGGAGATTGGCCTATAATTAGTTAAGATAGCTGGGTCAAGTGATGGCTTTTTAAGTAATGGTTTAATTACTGCCACCTTAAAAGCCTGTGGTACATAGCCAACTAACAAAGATAGATTGATCATATTTAAGATCGAAGCATTAAATAATGGTAGGGCTTCCTTGAGCAGCCTGGTAGGAATGGGGTCTAATAAACATGTTGATGGTTTGGATGAAGTAACTAATGAAAATAACTCAGCCAGAACAATCGGAGAGAAAGAGTCTAACCAAATACCGGCATCACTGAAAGCAGCCAAAGATAACGATACGTCTTTGGGATGGTTATGAGTAATTTTTTCTCTAATAGTTAAAATTTTGTTAGCAAAGAAAGTCATGAAGTCATTACTAGTTAAAGTTAATGGAATACTCAGCTCAATAGAGCTCTGACTCTTTGTCAGCCTGGCTACAGTGCTGAAAAGAAACCTGGGGTTGTTCTTATTTTCTTCAATTAGTGATGAGTAGAAAGAAGTCCTAGCTTTACGGAGGGCTTTTTTTATAGAGCAACAGACTCTTTTTCCAGGCTAAGTGAAGATCTTCTAAATTAGTGAGACGCCATTTCCTCTCCAACTTACGGGTTATCTGCTTTAAGCTACGAGTTTGTGAGTTATACCACGGAGTCAGGCACTTCTGATTTAAAGCTCTCTTTTTCAGAGGAGCTACAGCATCCAAACTTGTCTTCAATGAGGATGTAAAACTACTGACGAGATACTCTATCTCACTTACAGAGTTTAGGTAGCTACTCTGCACTGTGTTGGTATATGGCATTAGAGAACATAAAGAAGGAATCATATCCTTAAACCTAGTTACAGCGCTTTCTGAAAGACTTCTAGTGTAATGAAACTTATTCCCCACTGCTGGGTAGTCCATCAGAGTAAATGTAAATGTTAAGAAATGATCAGACAGAAGGGAGTTTTCAGGGAATACTGTTAAGTCTTCTATTTCCATACCATAAGTCAGAACAAGATCTAAGATATGATTAAAGTGGTGGGTGGACTCATTTACATTTTGAGCAAAGCCAATAGAGTCTAATAATAGATTAAATGCAGTGTTGAGGCTGTCATTCTCAGCATCTGTGTGGATGTTAAAATCGCCCACTATCTCGAGGCTGATGTAGTTTCTGTCTTGGCACTGTCCAGTCTCTAAGAATAAACAGGCTAGTTTGAGGCCACTCTTTTTTCTTTAACTCATATATATTTTTCCACTTTATATCCCCAACTGAAACGTGGCACTGTAATATGGATTATGTTCACAGGACATTTGTCCAGCTGACTGTTCTGTTATTATTAGAACCTCGCATCTGACAGGTTGAGACAGACGTCTTGCAGCTATGTTTCGGCACTGATTCACATGCAGGCTGATGAACTCAAACTTTCATTTGAACTACAGATTATTTTGGTTCTTCGAAAACCTTCTATTGTATTTTAATTTACTGACCTCCTGGTGTGGCCAGAATCTTTTTAACTGCATGTAATGACTTTTTGTCATCCATCATTAAAGTGGAGAAACTTTTAAATTATTAAATTTAATAGTGAGAGATTTGAACCGTCACATTGATGATTCATCCTGTAATATGGCTGCTGAGCTCACGTCAATCACAGGCTTTTAACCTTAGGCAGCATGTTTCTGTCACACACATCAAGCGTCACACTTTGGATCTTGTTTTTATCCCCTGGGTTTCAATATAAATAATGGATGTGTGGAGGATGTACAGGTAAGTGACCATAACTGCATATTTTTAAATTTATCATTTTATTTGGATCTCCTTCCTCCTAAACTGATGACTAATGGATAATGAACGATTGTGCCGCTGAAAGCTTCTCTGCTTTGTTTGATTCAAGTATCACTGGTAATGATGTTGACACTTACGTTCTGTCCTTCAACAATCAGTGGAAATCTATCGTAGATATAGTGGCACCTCTGAAACAAAGCTTTCTCCACCTTATAAATCCTTGTAATTGGACAAATAAAAATAGTCATAATTTTAGGAAGAAAAAAAAAAACTGCTGCAAGATGAAAAGCTACCAAGCTTGAAGTCCATAGGTTGCATCTTAAAGATTTAACTACTTATTGCTGCCTATTTCACTGATCTTATAGCTTCAAATAAGAAACACCTTAAGGTCTTGTTTGATGCATTTAATACTATTGTTTCTCCCGTTATTCCTTGTGTATTGGTGTGCACAAAATCCGATTCCAATGATTTTCTACACTTTTTTGTGAACAATGTTGTGGCCATCAGATCAGGCATTTCACAATCATCTTAGGGGTTAGGGTTACAAATTTGGGTGTTGTTTTTGACAAGTCAGGGTCCCTTGAGCATCATTCAAAACAGCTGGTTCAAAACTGCATTCATCATTTAAGGATTATTTGCTGGTGTCAAAAGCTGAACTGGAGATAATTATACATGCTTTTGTTTCTTCCCCTTTGAATGAATGTAATGGTCTTTTTACTTGTCTTAACACATCAGCCCTGGAATGCCTTCAGACTGCACAGAACGCTGCTGTATGACTTAACCAGCACGAACAGAAGAGCTCATATCACTCCAGTTTTGGTCTCTCTTCACTGGCTGCCAATAAATAGTTTTAACTTTTAAGGCCATACATGGATGAGCTCTCCAGTACATCACAGAGTGCTATATAAATAAATCTTACACCGAGCAAAAAAGCAACCATCATGGTAACTTTTAATCATATGATGGTTGATGTGTGCAGTGCCTGAATGCATCGTTTTCTTGTCACCACAGTACTACTACACGCACAGACAGACAGCCTCATTACTACCCAGGCGTTATTATATTCCTTCGACCAGTAAGGTATTAATTTTTTCAATTTAATTTATTTTCATTTAAATAGCACCAAATCACAACAGAGTTGCCTCAAGGCGCTTCACACAAAGTCTAACCTTACTAACCCCCAGAGCAACAGTGGTAAGGACAAACTCCCTCTGAGGAAGAAACCTCAAGCAGACCAGACTCAAAGGGGTGACCCTCTGCTTGGGCCATGCTACAGACATAAATTACAGAACAATTCACAAAATGAATACAATGTCTGTGATCCCAACACTTTTGTTGTGTGTCGGGGGGTGTGGCTGGAGGTTTTGGTGTTGTTTTCTTTTCTTTGCTCCTCAGGTGGCATGGAAGCTGATTTGTCTGTGGAAAAGAAGGTGCTGGCTGAAGAATCCTCACCCTCGTCAATATCATGTGAGGCACCTGGGACTGGTGCTCACGTGCAGCCCTAAAGACTTTCAGCTGTAGCAGATAATTGGATGGCGTTCTGCTTTTAAGGCAGGTGTGAGCCAAGCAGAACTGCCGGGAACTCCACCTTGTGATGTTCGTTTGTGAGACGCTGAGGACCGCACCTGGGTTTGACACATTAAGCCTGTGAAGCAGGGAAGGGTGAGGACACATGCTGTCAGCACACAGTAAAGGTAATTAACTGTTGGACTAATTGTAGATAATAACGTGATGTTTTGCTACATAGTATACGTGAAATTGTGATGAGAATGGTGTGGCTTGCTTCTCACTGTTGTGGCGTGCAGGATAAGTGATCCTCCACTTATTGTGAGAAGCTGCTCATGTGCATAAAGATAAAAAGTATAAACCTTGATGTGTTGCTGATAGCATGTGTTTTGTGAAAGAAATTGCTATAATTGCTAACGTGCCTCACATCTTCTGTGCTTCAACAGAGAGTCAGTTTGTCGTGTCCACCTGGGGGGTGTCTGTTTGATGGTAGTGAGTCCAGGAGCATCGGACGTCTCTCCCCGTGAACACTGGAGAGCGTGCCAGCAGTCACTCCTCTTGAAGGACATTGGGTTGGGGTTTTTTTTGTAATTTATTTAGGCAAAGGTGAAAAATAAATTGTTTTATGTTGATGGAACCGCTTCCTGGTTATTTTTAGTGCTGGGTCCTGTCTGACGCAGGTTCGCTCCTCAATCTGCGTCGACACATAACAACTTTGTCAGGAAAGTATGCTAAAGATTATATAAGGACACATCCGACTCACTTGGCTGTGGCTTAAAATTATGCATGAGTCTATGGGAATGCAGAAACTACAACAGTCTTCGTATAATACATGGCCTCAGATGCTGTTGGCCTCGAGTTATTGTAACTCTGTATTGGCATTGGCCTTGGAGACCAAGGACTTGGACCCACCCACTTGAAGTCCACCTCGGGGAGAGGTAGACTCAAGTACAACATGGCTAATCAGTGGAAACAGGAAAACATTTCAAGTTAAAAAAAAAAATTACAAAAGAACTTACAAGATAAATCTCTAGGGACCAGTTCACCATGCCCTCTGTAGATAAAGCAGTAATAATTCTGCAAAAACCTTTTGTTGAGAGATGCATGTTTTGTTTTTTGTACTTGAGGGAGACATATGTCAATGCATTTAATGAACTTGTATTAAAGATATATGAAAAATATTAGACTTAACATTCTATACAAAAACCAAACTCATCCGCATGGACGAAAAGTCATAGATCTACATGACCACTTTTCCATTTCTTTGTTATGCATAGTATTGTTATTTGCAGATAAACCAACTAACTAACGGCCCCTCCCACCAAAAAAAACTGGTCCGCCCTGTCTTCACTGTGCATGCGTCATTTCAGAGCTCAGTAGCATCATTTCTGAGCATCATCAGCGCTTCACTGATTATCACCTTGTTTCTGCTTAAAACTGCACCTCAGTCATCATCTCAGTGACAGATATCTGAAGCTTTTGTACAACAATCATTTCCACATAAATTCAGCATTATTTCATTATAAAAGACGGCGGACTGATCAGAGGGCAGCAGCAGCATTTCAGAGCGTCAGTATCGACTCGGCAATTATCGCCTCGTTTTCTGCTCAAAATGGCCTCATGTGCCGCTGCACCTCTCAGTGGTCTCATGCAATAATTCGTCATAGCACACGTCAGGTACGGAGCTGAAGGGATCTCACCGCTGTAATATACAGATTACTTGATCACTCTCTAGGAAGTGCGATGTGGAACTCTATCGCCAGGCCATGACAACGTTATTAAACATGAAGCTCACCTCCAGCACGGAACCATGATAATTTCACAGCACAGAGCGCACAGGAACCAAACCACAGTCTTTGGTGAAAGCCTATCACCAGGCTGCTATTTTCTGCAAAAATTAAATCCCATGTGATAATCCAACCAACATCATACGCTGAGTACCAGCAGGGGCTGTGCAAAGGGAGGAACACAGCGCTCCCTCCCACTCTGGTCCCGTGTTGGCCATCCAGACGTTTAGACACCGGACAGTCTTCAGCGCCTTTTATGGCCATCTTATCTGACAGCAGTCTGTGTCATCTACAACCCCAATTCCAATGAAGTTGGGACGTTGTGTAAATTGTAAATAAAAACAGAATACAATGATTTTCAAATCCTCTTCAACCTATATTCAATTGAATGCACCACAAAGACAAGATATTTAATGTTCAAACTGAAAACCTTTATTGTTTTGTGAAATATATTGAATATAGGTTGAAGAGGATTTGCAAATCATTGTCTTCTGTTTTTATTTACATTTTACACAATGTCCCAACTTCAATGGAATCGGGGTTGTATGTTCAATTGAATATACCACAAAGACAAGATATTTAATGTTCAAACTGATCATCTTTATTGTTTTTGTGCAAATATTTGCTCATTTTGAAATGGATGCCTTCAACACGTTTCAAAAAAGCTGGGACAGTGGTATGTTTACCACTGTATTACATCACCTTTCCTTCTAACAACACTCAATAAGTGTTTGGGAACTAAGGACACTAACTGCGAGTGTCATGACTGGGTATAAAAGGCGCATGCCAAAAAGGCTCAGCCGTTCACCAGCAAAGATGAAGCAAGGATCATCACTTCGTGAACTACTGCGTGAAAAAAAAAAAAAAAAAAGAAGTCCAACAGTTGTGTTGTTTCTCAACGTTCAATTGCAAGGAATTTAGGGATTCCATCATCTACAGTCCATAATATAATCAGAAGATTCAGAGAATCTGGAGAGCTTTCTACATGTAAGCGGCAAGGCTGAAAACCAACACTGAATGCCCATGACCTTCGATCCCTCAGGCAGCACTGCATTAAATACTGACATCATTGTGTAAAGCATCTTACTGTGTGGGCTCAGGAACACTTCAGAAAATCATTGTCAATTAACACAGTTCGTCGCTACATCTACAAGTGCAAGTTAAAATTCTACCATGCAAAGCGAAAGCCATACATCAACAACATCCAGAAACACCGCCACCTTCTCTGGACCCGAGCTCATTTGAAATGGACAGACACAAAGTGGAAAAGTGTGCTGTGGTCTGATGAGTCCATATTTCAAATTGTTTTTGGAAATCATGGATGTTGAGTCCTCCGGACAAAAGAGGGAAAAAAAAAACACCTTCCAGATTGTTACCAGTTCCAAAGCCAGTATCTGTGATGGTATGGGGTGTGTTAGTGCCCATGGCATGGGCAACTTACACATCTGTGATGGCACCATCAATGCTGAAAGGTACATCCAGGTTTTGGAAAAACACATGCTGCCATCCAAGCAACGTCTTTTTCAGGGACGTCCCTGCTTATTTCAGCAAGACAATGCCAAGCCACATTCTGCATGTGTTACAACAGCATGGCTTCATAGTAAAAGAGTGCGGGTACTAGACTGGCCTGCATGCAGTCCAGACCTGTCGCCCACTGAAAATGTGTGGCACATTATGAAGCGCAAAATACGACAACGGAGACCCCAGACTGTTGTACAACTGAAGTTGTACATCAAGCAAGAATGGGAAAGAATTCCACCTCCAAAGCTTCAACAATAAGTGTCCTCAGTTCTCAAACAATTATTGAGTGTTGTCAGAAGGAAAGGTGATGTAACACGGTGGAAAACATACCACTGTCCCAGCTTTTTTGAAACGTGTTGCAGTCATCCATTTCAAAATGAGCAAATCTTTGCACAAAACAATAAAGTTTATCAGTTTGAACATTAAATATCTTGTCTTTGTGGTGTATTCAATTGAATATAGGTTGAAGAGGATTTGCAAATCATTTTATTCTGTTTTTAATTTACATTTTACCCAATGTCCCAACTTCATTGGAATTGGATTTTTACCTGTTGTCTACATACGCTTTGGATGCCATCGTGCAGATGTGGACGAGGTAACGCAGCTGCATTCTGACACTGCTGACCACGCCTCTTTCCCTCCCAACTGCATCCGATGATGGTAACATTTGCTGTTCCGGCACATTCATGCTGTCTGTGATGGGGGCTTTACTCTTCTGGGTGCACAAACCGCAGATTATATATAGATCTTTTAAAAAAATAAAAAATGTAAACTTGTCAGCATCGCCCAGGAAAAGCAGTTAACTATCTGTTTAAGTTGTTCATTTCATGCAGCCCTAGTCGATGGGATAATACAGGCATAACAAAAGTTACTCTTTCAATCAATCTGGGTTGGTTTCATAAAGCAGTCTAATCTTGTTTAGTCGACTAAACTCACTTAGTCGACTAATGCTTTGATGTTACTCGTTGCACAAAGTACTTAGTCAGCTAAAGTTTTGCGTTAGACGACTTTTTAGCATGGTACAGAGGAAGGTAATCTTCTGTAGTCGACAAAACGTCAGCGTCTTACCTCAAAAATGGCAGCTACCATGGACCACCGATTGATGGAGCAGGAAGGAAGGAGAGCCTTGCAGCGGGACCAGAATAACCCACTGAAGATGTTTACACATGCCGAGGCTGGGAGCACCTTTCCCCTGGTGCAGGGGACTCGGTCATGTTTGCAGCCGATGACTAACCCAGAAAAAACAAAACTCATGTATTGGAGGCGTTTTTTGTCAACGGCACTGGGGAGGCCGCTTATGTCGTCAACTAACATTAGACGGCTAATCTACAAGTTAAACAGAGATGTGAAAGGGAGCTTAGACGGCTAATGTTGGACGACTAACCTTAGCTGACCAAGTAAGATTACTAGACTGCTTCATGAAACCAGCCCCTGATTGCATCAAAGTTCACCAGATGCAATAGGGTTTGTTCTCATATGTTCTTTTAATGTGGTGAGTTACAAGGCGATTGGATTCATGTTTCAGTTATTGTCTACTATTGATGTCACAGGTGATCTGCACGTGAAAGCAGCCTTGTCTGCTTCATGACGTATTTATAGGCTTTGTAAAGGGATTAAACTGGCATCAGTGATCATAGTATTCCTAACTGAAACACACACAGTGTTCATACTTTATCCATAGAACTGCACATGCAGTCCATTAACAGATTACAGAATGTACCATTAATCATTTCACACTATGTTTAACACTGTGATAGAGTCAAAACCTAAAAAAAAAAAGAAGCAAGCACAACAACAACAGTCAGTTCTTGTCTTCTGATTTACATTTTAGGTGACAAGGAATGACCTTTTTTATCTGCAAAACATTGCAATGATTAGTTCACTTATCTCTGTGGCTGATGCAGAGACAGTGGCTCATGCTTGTGTATCTTGCAGAATTAATGATTGCAATGTTTTGTTTTCTGGCCTGTGACACTACCACTTGGCAGTATAAAAAGTCTTCAAGTGATCCACAATAATGCAAAAAATCTGACTAGGAAGGAGGAAATTTGATCATATAATTCCGGTGCTAGCTCCACTGGCTCCCTGTCCGAGCAGGTGTTAAGGTCTGCTGATAAAAAAAGAAAAAAAAAAAGAAAAAAAAAAAAAGCAACCACACACTGAATGACTGTGCTAATCCTTATTTTATGGAACTTACTGAGTACTGGCGTGAGGTCTGAGGTCTCACAGGACTGATCTGGGGTATGTTCTCAGTGTGAACAAGCTGGCAGATTGTCGGTTCTTTGCTTTTTGTGCTCCAGCTTTAAATGATATGTCGCACCAAAATCATAACAATTTAGATTTAGGCTGTTAGTGACCATCTGATGATCAACTGGGATTACCTTGTGCACAACTGAATTTGCAATTGAAAATAAGAAACATTCTGAAAGGTTTGTTTTTTTTTTTTGTTTTTTTTTAATTACTTACAGAAAGCATTTGATACTATAGATCATACTGTGATATTGGATAAACTACAGAAGTATGGTATCAGGGGACTGGCACAAGACTGGATAGCAAGCTATTTATACAATAGTATCAGTGTGTACATATTGGTGGGGCAAACTCTGAATTCATGAAAAGTACTTGTGGGGTGCCCCAGGGATCCATTGTTGTTTCTTCTATATATTAATGACATATGTTTAGTTTCCAACTCCATCAGTTGTATTTTGTTTGCTGATGATACACCAGTGTTTTGTAGTGTTTTCAGTTGGGACAGACCTTGGACATGATGGAGAAGGAGGATAAAAAGTTTAAACAATGGTTTGATTCAAACAAATTACTGTTCCACTTTGGTAAAACTACGTATCATATTTGGAAACAAGTCCAGGAATTTCTGCAGAAATTTATCATTAAATGATATTGAAATTGTAATGGATACTAAATTTCTTGGCGTTGTTATTGATGATAAACTGACCCGGAAAACACATTAACTTTGTTAAAGCTAAAATGTCAAAAGCCACTGCAATTTTGCATAAAGCAGAAGATTTAATTTTCCAGTGCTCATCAATTATTTTATATCATTCATTGCTCGTTCCATAGATGACCTATTGTATTGAGGTATGAGGAAATACATATAAAACTAATACTAATCTAATATTTTTGTTGCAGAAGAAAGCTATAATTATCAGTAACAAATCATATTGTGAGCCAACAAATCCATTGTTTGCCTACTTACATATTCTAAAATTGTGGGACTTGGTTGAGTACATCACAATACAAACTATGTATGAAGTTAAAAAATAACTGTTGCCACAACATGTCCAGGATCTGTCTAAACTGAGGGACTCCGGTTATAATTTGAGAGGAATTTTAGTTTTTGACAAAAGGATCCGAACTACTGCAAAAAGTCATTGAGTTGCTGTTAAAAGTGATAACATCTAAAATAAAAATATTAAAGTACTTGGTACTTTAGTAGGCTTTAAAAGGCATTACAAGCATAATAATAAAATTGCTAGCTCTAGTTTCAAGACTTAGGTCGATTAGGGCCCGAGTAGGAAAAAGTCCTACGAGGACCCTATTGTAACTGCGCTGTTTTTTTATTATTATTCTTCTCACTTTTGAAATCCAAATTTCGGCCTTTTCCAATGCTCAAAAACTCAAACTTTGCAAAGTTGTCCGGCCGAATCCGAAATTCGATATTTTGGGGGTCTCGCACATGGTTGCAGCAAAATGGCGCCCCTAGAAATTTTTAAAAAACCCTCGCCATTGTTTTTTCTTTTTTTTTTAATTGTAGCCTCACGAAATTTGGTACACATATTTACCATGCTAGGACGCACAGAAAAGTCTCTCAACGTCATGGTGAAATGTCGACAAGAAGTTGGCCATTTTGATTTTAAGTTTCGATTTTGAGGTAATTTTTGCCATTTTTGGCCATTTCCACTACTTACATTTGAACAAACCCGTCCTAGGGATTTCATCCAATCGTATTCAAATTTGGTCCTCATCATCATGATGAGGCCCTGAATGTCTGCATATATTAACTTCCCACCTAGGCCATAGCGCCCCTCAGTGGTAACAGGAAATGTCCTATTTTTAATTTAACAGGTCCTGATGTCACATAGTTAACCCAATCAACTTCATTCCACTTCTAAAACATGCAGAAGAACAAGTTGGTGAATATAGGCGATGATCGCCGTAAAGCATGGGTTAAAGCAATACATTTTCATCTGACTGAAATTTTTTCCTGTCAAAAATCAATGCCAGCAATTTCTTAAAATGGGGCGCAGTGGGGGCACACACTTTTTTCCCCCCTCAATAAATACAATTAACACATTATACAGTATACAAATCTATTCTAAATAGCCCCTAAGGAGAGAGAGAGAGACAAAGCATAAAAAGAATGCAAAAACTGAATATAAAAGGGTGGTGGGGGGCGGCGTGTAATCTTGATTCTGGGCAGTCTGGGGGATGTCCCCCAGAACATTTTTAAAAGAGCAAGTCAAATTTTGTGTATTCTGGTGAATTTTAATATGTATGAAGCCATCTGAAACAACAAAAACTCACTTCAAACTGTGAAGTAAAAATACAGTATTGATTATGGGGGGTCTGGGGGATCTCCCCCAGAAAATTTTTAAAAGAGCAAGTCAAATTTTGTATATTCAGGTGAATTTTAATGGGTATGAAGCCCTCTGAAACAAAGAAAACTCACTTCAAACTGTCAAGTAAAAATTCTTTGTCTTCTGCAGTATTTAGATCGGTTCCATTCTGGTAAATGCACCAAAAGGGTGCTGTGTCACTGGTTGTACAGTCAATAAAATACAAAATTAGGGCCCAAAGAAACTGACAACATTGTTCTGCTGTGCACAAAGTAACACTGTCACCCGTTTTGAAACACACATGTGCACTGAGAAACTCAAACTCGCTTATTCACATTTAATCGGTAAAATGCTCTCACTCGTAAAACAAACTAGGGCTGCAACTAGCGATTATTTTAGTAATCAATTAATCGGTTGATTTTTTTTTTCAATTAATCATTTTTTACTTACATGTCAGTTTTGCCATTATTTCTTTGAGTTATTATTAAAAGGCCTTTGCCACGCAACATCAACGTTTGACCTTAGGGCCCTGTCCCACTGGGGAGAGGATTAATTGCGCATGAATTGAGTATACAAATTGTGGGCATTCGTTGTTGTCCACAACAAAAATGGCCAAAAATGACAAATGTCCCAGTATGAATTACAGATATATTAATAATATATAGCGAATATATGATGAACAATCACGGTTATATAACGCATGTAGTGAGGAAACTGGTCTGACACACTGAGATTATCACAGCAGTATTATGGGTGTATTATGAATGCATCGCATACGTGTTGCGCGTGCACGGCATCTGCATTGCGGTCATAAAATAAGCTCACTCGGGCCGTCGGCATCACTATTCACACCAACAATACAGGCTCTGGAGCATTTGCTGGACCTTACAAGTTGATCACAGAGTTAATGTTCTTGTTGTCATGCGAGGGTTAACTGTTCATGAGTTTGGGGAGCAGGAGGGGGAAGCCACTCGGGGTGTGATACTGTTTTGTTTTTTTTGAGAGTGTCACAATAAACAGACTTCAGCGCGAGTTGTGTCTACACAGCAACTCTTCCTTTTGTTGGTGTTAGGGCTGTGCAATTAACCAAACTTCGATCGCGATATCGATATTTGTATCAAACGATCTCCAAACTCGTATAATCGAGTGAAACGATTTAAGGGACTTTCATCAGGCCAATCCGTCAACGTGTCCCAAGATGCATGACGTCAGACGCGTCGCTTCGGAAGTGGCAAGGGGGCGGGATTGCTACGTCACACTCTGGCTGTTTCCACAAACTGAAAAAAGTTCAGCGATTGCCTTCTTGAATTTGCGTCGCCTGAACCACAAAAAAGCTTTAAAAAACAGCAGTAGAACGACAGCGAGCCAATCCGCACGGAGAAGCCGGCCTTCAGGCATCATTCCTGGGCAGAGCGAGGCAGGCAGCCAGGGTGATGGAGCAGACCCACTCAGTCCGAAATCTCCCACTTTATGGATATATGCGAAGTCCCAGTTTGCCCAACGGAGTTTAGTTCTGCAGCTTTATCGAGGTGAGAATAACGTAAAAATAAAACGTGACGTTTACTGAACTGCTGTGAAGGTTTAATGATCGGCTAACATTAGCTTAGCCTTTTAGAACAGTTGATCTGAGTGAACGCTTTAATTTGTAAATGGTTCAGTCTTTTTTTCAGACACCACAAAAGCTTAACTTTAAATAACTTATTTTTTCGGGCGTTTTTTTCCATTGTTTTTCACCATTTTTTTTTCCTTTTTTATATATAAACTGTTTAGTGTTTCTTTATATTTATTATTTTGTTTGGTTATGTATGGTTATGTTTATTTACTTTGTTTCTTGTAAATTTCTCCAAAAGGAGATAAGGAGACGTGGTCAAGGGAATGATGACAAAAACACAAACTAATGAACATGAATTGAAACAAAAACAATGCAGCTGCACTATGTCCTAGTAGCACAAGTCAGGGAGATGCTCAAAGACACTGACCAGTTGGTCAGTGACAACAGGGAAGGGAGAGGAAAACAGAAAAATAATATATAATATGATATTTTTAATATTTATTTTATTCATTTTATGTTTTATACAGGTAAGATACAGTACACTTTCAATTTGGAGGTTTTGCGCACATTGTCTATAACAATTGTTTTTTTTTTTAGAGTGAGAGAAATGCTGAATAAATGCATTGTGTAACTAAAAAAAATAATCGTTTGAATAATCGTGATTTCAGTATTTACCTAAATAATCGTGATACTGATTTTTTCCATAATCGAGCAGCCCTAGTTGGTGTTAAATAAAAGTCCTGGATTGCAGCAGCTATTACGTCTTTGTGGATTTACATAGCCGGACCAGCACTGACTGGCAGGTATGTCGCTTTCTGCCACATACGAGGTCTGTTAGAAAAGTATCGTACCTTTTTATTTTTTTCAAAAACTATATGGATTTGATTCATATGTTTTTACGTCAGCCAAGCTTGAACCTTCGTGCGCATGGATGAGTTTTTCCACGCCTGTCGGTTGCGTCATTCGCCTGTGGGCAGGCTTTGAGTGAGCACTGGTCCACCCCTCTCGTCGTTGTTTCATTGCGAGGAAATGGTGGAATGATTTGGGCTTTTTTTCCCATCAGAATTTTTTCAGAAACTGTTAGAGACAGGCAGCTGGAAACCATTCGAAAAATTTATCTGGCTCTCTGTGAAAATTTTACGGGCTTCACACAGAATAAGGAGTGTTACTACAGCTTTAAGGACGGCCCACAATGGCACATGGCGCGCCGCACTCCGAGCCGCCATCGAGAGGCAGAAACCACCACATCATTTCTAAATGGATGGCTGTGTGGAGCCGGGACCGTCGTGTGCAATTTCTCTGGTTATCACAAGAGCTGGACATCATCCGATGGCGGCTCGGAGCGCGGCGCGCCATTGTGGGCCGTCCTTAAAGCTGTAGTAACACTCATTCTCTGTGAAGCCCGTAAAATTTTCACCGAAAGCCAGATAAATTTTTCGAATGGTTTCCCGCTGCCTGTCTCTAACAATTTCTGAAAAAATTCTGATGGAAAAAAAAGCCCAAATCATTCCGCCATTTCCTCGCAATGAAACAACGACGAGAGGGGTGGAGCAGTGCTCACTCAAAGCCTGCCCACAGGCGAATGACGCAACCGACAGGCGTGGAAAAACTCACGCATGCGCACAAAGGTTCAAGCTTGGCTGACGTAAAAACATATGAATCAAATCCATATAGTTTTTGAAAAAAAATAAAAAGGTACAATACTTTTCTAACAGACCTCGTATAATACTGTGGGTTTACGTGACGTGTTTGTTATGCATTCACAGATTGTCCGCAAATCAGCTGCAAAGAAGATGTAATAAAAACGCTTTATTCATGGCCAATCTGTATGCAGTCGCTACAACATATTTTAGTTTGTGATGTGGACATGATGGGCACGCAATATATCTGTTTTAAACACTGTCCCCGTCCGCTGTCAAGCCGCAAATCCCTGTCAGTTGCGGATATCAGCAGTTAACGGCAGATATACAGCGCATAGAGTGAGTATGTAAGGCGGATGTTATCCGCAAACAGATTTTTGAACAGCTCAAAAATCCTGGCTGCGGACATGCGTGCCTCTGCGGATGATCACGGGCGTGTTCGGATGATGGCCGACTCATACAGGCATGTTACGTGGATATTGCGGATGTTTGGCGAATATGGGCCAATTTTGTGCACAATCCATACGCAAATCCTCCTAAACTCCAGTGGGACAGGGCCCTTAGTTATGATGTTATATTCTCATCAAAAACATACCTTGAGTAGTGTTTTGTTTTATTTTGCACATACATACACATCACCGACACACCACCAAGAGATTTCCATTAGGTTTCACCTGATTATGAGCATTTTTAGATGCCTACAGAAACTATCTCAACCACTGACAACATATTACAGCAAGAGTCCACAAACGTTTTTTGAAGGCCTGACTAAAGTGTAATATGTTATCTTTAATAAGATATTTTCATGAAAAAAGACAACTGTGCAATTTACTGCATTTTATTTTTTTTTCTTGTGTAAAAACACAGCTTAGATGTGGTTTGACCAAAACAAATTGTCATTAAACTTAAATAAAACAGGGATGAAGTGGAGGTGTAAGAGTAATTCGGTGTTCACAGCAAAAAGCTATTTATTTCTATATTTATGTTCATTGTTAGTTGGTTTTATCTTGTGTTGTTTCTTTTTGTCTGTTTCTCTAAAATTGTATTGTAGCATTATTAGTTATTATTACTATTATTGCTGTTGCTATTATGAATATATAAATAAAACTAAATAAAATATTACAATTTGTAATATATGTTTGACTCTTTTACAGCTTAATGCTAACTTGAACATTGAAAACGCCATAGACATGCTAACGCATTAGCATCGGTCCCATTTTTCAGTTATAAAATACATCTATCAACTGTTTCAGAAGACCTTAACAGGTAGATAATGGTAAATATTACTCACAGACATATGCTCTTTAGAGTTTTAGCGGGGAAAAATTAAGATAAAGCGAAATAAAACAAAGAACCGAAGCAGCAGATCGAAGCATTGCTTCATTGCTTCAAAGCAAAGCCACGCCCTGCTCTACTTGGAGAAGGTCTGGCAATGTTGCCACGAAGACAGGAAGGAGAAGGACTGCGGCTCATGGCAAACAGTAACAAACAGGAAGTCTTCTTGTCTTTTTGGCGTGATTTCCACACGTTGTATTTGAAAGAACTCGTCCTAGGGATTTTGTCCAGTGCACTTCAAATTTGTTTCAGATCATCCAGAGACAATACTGATCAAAAGTTATCGAAAGCTTTTTTTTCTATGTCGAAGGGTGTGGCCGCTATCGCGCCGCCATTTTGAATCTTCGACATGGAACATCAAGTCATGATAACTCCTTCACACATTACCTGATTGACTTGAAACTTCACATGAGTAATGAGGGTCAGCCCCTTAACACACATGACCCCTCTGTTTGTGCACTGAGCGCCCCCTAGTGGATGAACAATCATCTTCTCATAACTCCATGCATTGTCTGATTTGCTTGAAACTTGAACTGTGTAATAAGGGTCACCCCCTGTATGCACCTGCCTACTTCCAGTCACAAGGAGACACGCTGACCTGGGTCAGTGGTCGCGCGGCACGAGGGCCTGTATATGACTGCTTGCAGTCCTAGTTGATTTTGTTATCATTTTCGGGATTGTGTGTTCTGCGCCATTGTTTGTCTGGCTGTGTATTGTAAATTTGAGTTCACTCACTAATTTTGCATGCTTTTTGGGTATTTAAAAGAGAGAAAAAAAAAGCTTGCCAGCTCCACTGAGAAAAAAAAAACACAACAGGGTGACTTTTTCCAATTAACAAATCCCTCATGGTGTCAGGAAACTGTGCATCAAGGAGTGGAGTGTTACGAGCTTTCCAAGCGACGCAGAGAGGCCAGAACCAAGCAGACTGCCCGGAAATCCACCGGAGGGAAAGCTCCAAGGAAGCAGCTGGCTACCAAAGCCACCTGGAAGAGCGTTCCGGCTACCGGCGGTGTGAAGAAGCCTCACCGTTACAGGCCCGGCACCATGGCTATCAGAAATCCACAGAGTTGCTGATCCACAAGCTGCCCTTCCAGTGCCTGGTGAGAGAAATTGCTCAGGACTTCAAGACTGACCTCCGCTTTCAGAGCTCTACTGTGATGCTCTGCAGGAGGCCAGCGAGGCTGACCTGGTTGGCAGCTTGCGGATCAGCAGCTCAGTGGATTTCTGACAGTGGTGGATCTCTCTCAGCGCCACAGTGCCGGGCCTGTAACAGTGAGGCTTCTTCACACCGCCGTTAGCCGGAGCGCTCTTCCGGTCGGCTGTGGTAGACAGCTGCTTCCTCTGAGCTTTTCCCCCGGTGGATTTACAGGCGGTCTGCTTAGTTCTGGCCATACTGAGCTTACGCTGTGAAACTACCGGCCACTTCATTACATCGTCATTAAATTCACTATCCGCTATAACTATGGATCCACTGAACCAACTGCTACACATCGATCACGATAGACAGCTTTATCTCGAGGGTTTAAAGCCTCATAATAAGCTTTCCATTCTCTCTATTTTCTTTCACGCACCACCCGCATAGCAATCCACGATGGAGACGGAAACTGTCCCGCAGCAAATCGGTCACGTTATTGAAAACCCTCTATATTTTTGGTAGCCATATTGAAAAACTGCCACAGTCTATTAGACTTTAGCACTGATTGTAAAACATTTCAGAAACACTTTTCAGTTAGTTTATGATACTCATTTAAAATGTGATATCTTACCAGTACGCTCACAGACCACTAGGAGTCATTCACAGAACACTGTCACCAGATTTCAGTAACAGGGACTGTATATGATCATATTTTTTAATGTCCACACTTGCTTCCCTCAAACCTTCATGGAAATCTGAGGACTTTTTTGGGCATTTGCCTGTGTCAAAATTCCTGGGAGTACATTATCAAATCAATTTCATTTATATAGCGCCAAATCACAACAAACAGTTGCCCCAAGGCGCTTTATATTGCAAGGCAAAGCCATACAATAATTACGGAAAAACCCCAACGGTTAAAACGACCCCCTGTGAGCAAGCACTTGGCAACAGTGGGAAGGAAAAACTCCCTTTTAACAGGAAGAAACCTCCAGCAGAACCAGGCTCAGGGAGGGGCAGTCTTCTGCTGGGACTGGTTGGGGCTGAGGGAGAGAACCAGGAAAAAGACATGCTGTGGAGGGCAGCAGAGATCAATCACTAATGATTAAATGCAGAGTGGTGCATACAGAGCAAAAAGAGAAAGAAACACTTAGTGCATCATGGGAAGCCCCCAGCATTCTAAGTCTATAGCAGCATAACTAAGGGATGGTTCAGGGTCACCTGATACAGCCCTAACTATAAGCTTTAGCAAAAAGGAAAGTTTTAAGCCTAGTCTTAAAAGTAGAGAGGGTGTCTATCTCCCTGATCCGAACTGGGAGCTGGTTCCAGAGGAGAGGAGCCTGAAAGCTGAAGGCTCTGCCTCCCATTCTACTCTTACAAACCCTAGGAACTACAAGTAAGCCTGCAGTCTGAGAGCGAAGCACTCTATTGGGGTGATATGGTACTATGAGGTCCCTAAGATAAGATGGGACCTGATTATTCAAAACCTTATAAGTAAGAAGAAGAATTTTAAATTCTATTCTAGAATTAACAGGAAGCCAATGAAGAGAGGCCAATATGGGTGAGATATGCTCTCTCCTTCTAGTCCCTGTCAGTACTCTAACTGCAGCATTTTGAATTAACTGAAGGCTTTTCAGGGAATGTTTAGGACAACCTGATAATAATGAATTACAATAGTCCAGCCTAGAGGAAATAAATGCATGAATTAGTTTTTCAGCATCACTCTGAGACAAGACCTTTCTAATTTTAGAGATATTGCGCAAATGCAAAAAAGCAGTCCTACATATTTGTTTAATATGCGCATTGAATGACATATCCTGATCAAAAATGACTCCAAGATTTCTCACAGTATTACTAGAGGTCAGGGTAATGCCATCCAGAGTAAGAATCTGGTTAGACACCATGTTTCTAAGATTTGTGGGGCCAAGTACAATAACTTCAGTTTTATCTGAGTTTAAAAGCAGGAAATTAGAGGTCATCCATGTCTTTATGTCTGTAAGACAATCCTGCAGTTTAGCTAATTGGTGTGTGTGTCCTCTGGCTTCATGGATAGATAAAGCTGGGTATCATCTGCGTAACAATGAAAATTTAAGCAATACCGTCTAATAATACTGCCTAAGGGAAGCATGTATAAAGTGAATAAATTTGGTCCTAACACAGAACCTTGTGGAACTCCATAATTAACCTTAGTCTGTGAAGAAGATTCCCCATTTACATGAACAAATTGTAATCTATTAGATAAATATGATTCAAACCACCGCAGTGCAGTGCCTTTAATACCTATGGCATGCTCTAATCTCTGTAATATAATTTTATAGTCAACAGTATCAAAAGCAGCACTGAGGTCTAACAGAACAAGCACAGAGATGAGTCCACTGTCTGAGGCCATAAGAAGATCATTTGTAACTTGTAATTTGAGAAAGTCTAACCAAATACCGGCATCACTGAAAGCAGCCAAAGAGAACGATATGTCTTTGGGATGGTTATGAGTAATTTTTTCTCTAATAGTTAAAATTTTATTAGCAAAGAAAGTCATGAAGTCATTACTAGTTAAAGTTAAAGGAATACTCAGCTCAATAGAGCTGTGACTCTTTATCAGCCTGGCTACAGTGCTGAAAAGAAACCTGGGGTTGTTCTTATTTTCTTCAATTAGTGATGAGTAGTAAGATGTCCTAGCTTTACGGAGGGCTTTTTTTATAGAGCAACAGACTCTTTTTCCAGGCTAAGTGAAGATCTTCTAAATTAGTGAGATGCCATTTCCTCTCCAACTTACAGGTTATCTGCTTTAAGTTGCGAATTTGTGAGTTATACCACAGAGTCAGGCACTTCTGATTTAAGGCTCTCTTTTTCAGAGGAGTTACAGCATCCAAAGTTGTCCTCAACGAGGATATAAAACTATTGATGAGATAATCTATCTCACAGAGTTTAGGTAGCTACTCTGCCCTGTGTTGGTATATGGCATTGGAGAACATAAAGAAGGAATCAATCATCATCGATCTTATGTCATTATATAAATGGTGAGCTAGAGACCAAGAGGACATGACAAGGTAGGTCAATTTGCACTATTTATTGCACCACTTTATTGCAGTTTATACTGCTTTATTATTACTTTATTCAACCTCATCCATTTCCTTTCCTCTTTCAATGTGCTTTCATTAGCATTACTTTCACCTCAAATTATTTTCCTTTTAAAATTAAGACATTGTCTTCAGAGTATTTTTACTAGCGTGCACTTTAATTACAAACTGAAAAGGCCAGCCCGAACCACATGCAAGCTAAAGTGCATGTTTTTTAAATTAAAATGTACCTGCTGTGTATGGCATGTCAGAGCATTGCAGTGATATGACATGCTATCACCTTTTCACTTCAGACTCATGAATGTCATAACCTGCTCTACGAAAATTAATGACAACACACACACACACACACACACACACACACACACACACACACAAAATGCAACTTACTACACCGTAAGTAAAGTGACATGAAATATACAATGACATAGCTAAAATTCTTCTCTAGTACCTGTGCGCAGAACGGGTAGCTCAGCTAATTCATAAATAAGTCTCTCCAAGCTGCCACACAGTAGAAAGCTTTGAAGTGCAGGGTCAGGTAAAAGATCCATTGTCTAAGTTTCTTCATCACATTTTCCCCAACCATGATAAGCAGAAAAGCTGCCCCGCACAATACATGTTGCTGTCTTCATATCCACTGCAACACTGTGGATTAACTGATGGAGGCCATTATTTCAAAAAATATCATGAACTGCAAAAAAAAACTATACTAAAATGCAGAAAAACTAGTTACGTGGGTGTTCTGATCGATGCATCAACAGGGTGCACAGCCGATTCACTGAGGCATATCTGAAAAGATTAATGCAGAAAAGTTGCAGTCCATAGCCATAGGAACATCATTGCCAATGATGCTACACTTTGTAGTTTGTGAGAATACCAGACAGCCTCCCTCACCACTACTGACTGACACTAGTGTGCCTTGAATAGAGAGAGCGGCGTCAACTCAGAAGATGGTCCCATTTTGGTTCCAACTGTGCTGAACTACTGAATGAACCTTTAATGTTTTCAGCATTTTTTAAAATCATTTAACCACATACAGCAACACATCCAGGTACAGGTACTATTAAAATAAATATAAAAATAGTTAAGGTATCAAATTTACAATTTATGATGATTTATTTAATTAATTTAAAGCCTAATTTATGCAGCTGCACAGCTGTAACTCCGTGTCATGCAATGACATGTGCGACAGTTTAAAGTTCTCTGTCTCTCGATTATGCCTTATTCTGGACTAATTTGACCCTCAACAAGCTTTTCTTTCTACAATCATCACCTCCAAATCAAAGGTAAGCTGTACATTTTCCTGTTTTATGGACTTTGTGCTGTAAATTTGCTGACTTTTCTGATCCATTTGTAATCAGCACGCACTGTAAAAACTATTATAATATGATGACAGACAAAGGATTGAAAGCAGAAAATGTGTGTCTGATTTAACAGGTGCACGTCAGGCTTCAGGTCCCAGTCTGAACACGGTTTAAAAAAAAAAATAAACGGTCAGACTTAATCACAGAAATCACTCCGGTCCCTCTTTCCTCTAATCAACCAGTGTCAGAGCTCTGAACTTTCATTTGTACCTCCGCACGTCCAAACTGTTCGGGGATTTTAATGGAAATACATTGCGATCAGGAAGGAACATTTATCTGATATGAGTGAGATGTATGTAACGGATTAGTTACAATCAGAAGGCGCCGAACATCTACGGGGAATCCTGAATCGGGACCTGCGCCTCATTTAATGACCGGGTCAAAATTTCCTTTGAAATTTTTTTTTTTCTGCCAAATGTATTTGATTCATTATCAAAATGCAGCCTGACGTGCTCTGAGTCTGAGCACAGTGTGAGAAAAAAAAATGGTCAGGCTTTTAATCACGGAAATGTCCCACATGCGAGGGGTTTAATGGAAATATACTTGGACGGGACATTTTATCCGATGTGAGTGAAAAATCTGTTATATATGATGTTTATTACTTGGAAACAATACAAAAACTTTGGGACTTTTTTTTGTCTGGTAACTGCGAATATCTTATTTATACGATGATGGTTTAGGTGAGTTTTACTGTACATGGGACTGAACAATAAATTTACCTCTCAAAGCTTTGACGATGATGTCGGCTTCTACCCCACACAGGTGACTTTATTTTCCAAAATTTTTCTTCTGTTCGGATCTGAAGGGAATCTGTACATCTTGAAGCCCTTGCTATGTCTTTTTGTGTCTCAAAATGCACAACCTGGCATTTTCAGTGAATAAATAAATGGAGTTCCATGCAGACAGATTAACAGCGAACGCTATTTAATAGTTCCGTTAATTAGTTAATTAACATTAATTAGTTAATAATTAGTTAGTTAATAGTAGCCATGAGTTACGTGACTGACTTGTCATGTCGCCACTCTATCAAGGCACACTAACACCCCCCCCAACATGTGAGTGTTTGCATGGTAAATATAGCTTCTTACATCATTTTCTCAGTTGAACACCCATTGCCACATTGAACGCACCAAGTTTAGGGCCCCTTCACACATAGTACAAATGTGGTAAAACTGCGCACGAAGCAGGAAACGTATGCAATTCGTGTAAAATCGGAGCTGCCTCTAACGCCACGTACAGCTGTCGCTACAAGTTGGAGCTGCCTCTAACGCCTCGTACACCTGTCACTACAACGACTGGCGCACACGAGTGGCTGAAAGACAGAGGCCCAATCTTAATTCTCTTTTGTACCCCTTCCCCTACCCCTTTAAAACAAGGGGTAACGCGAAGGGGTATGCCTCTAGCTCTATGAATTGAGACACCCCTCTGGCTTGGGGGGGGGGGGGGGGGAACCTGACCGTCTCAAACTGCCGTCTTCACTGTTTGTCAACATGGCAACTGAAGCGAAACTTGTTGCAGTAGCCCGTTTGCTCTTTTTATTTTCTCGCCTTTCTGCGAAAATGCAAAGAAATAGAAGTCGCAGATTTCTTTGACAAATTGCAATCATATCTGAGAATTTTGTGGCATTAATAATTAATTTAATTCATTCATCATTTATAATAATAATTAATAGTATTAATAATTAATGTTAATAATACTGATAATTAGTCATTAATAATATAATAGTAATTAATTACTTAGTAATTAAAATAAACACTTGAAATATATCAGTCTGTGTGAAATGAATGTATACATTATACAAGTTTCACTTCTTGAATGGAATGCCTGAAATAAATCAACTTTTTCATGATATTCTAATTATATGACCAGCTCCTGTATGTATGTTATGGGCTGCATCGAGTTCTGTTAACCTTATAGTTCTTTTCAAATTCTCCCATTTTTTGCATCCAGCCCTATTTCCTTTAGAAATTTCCTTGACAAATAATAGTCTATTAGGACATCAGGTTATGTGTTACACATATACATGTGTGTGTATATGTTTTCCAACTTACTCCCATTGATGAAACTTCCCCTGATTTTCTGCCTGAAAGTTTATTAGGAGACGAGTGTGCTCAGGGCTCCCTGTTTGTTTACAAAATACACATGCGTTACAGACCTTGAAATCCAACAGCAGGGATCACTATTATCCAAAGATTTATGAACATATAAATTAACGTGCTTATCCTTTATCATGATTTTCTCCATTGTGAGATATAAAAGTGTTTTATCGTAGGATTCATGTGTATGCGCATTATAACACCTCAGCACACAAGCTATTACGATATTCTTCAGAACGACAATATACGCAACATGCATCCAGCAGCATACATGTTGCTGTCATAGGCAATTGCCTGTAAAGTTTTTTGGCAAGTTATAACTTTCTAAATAGCGTAATTTGTAATGACAGCCGCTTTCATTTGTGCGGCTCTGGGCGCCATGTTTGTTTCTGTGGAGACAGCAGTAAGCTCCTCCTACCCCTCCAAACGGAGGGAATCTGGATGCACATTCCGTTTGGAGGGGTTTGAAGCCCTTCGCCTTCCCCTCTGCCTCGCTCAAAAAAGAGAATTGAGACACCCCTTTGTCTCTCGTGCCCGCGCAAAATGGAGGGGAAGGGGGAAGGGCCAAGGGTGTTGTGTGGGCCGCTGAAGAGGAGGTACTGCTGGCCCACCACCACCAGATGGCGCCCTGCTTGAAGTGCGGGCTTCAAGCATGAGAGGGCGTCATAGCAACCGGGAGTGACAGCTGTCACTCGTTATCAGCACCAGCTGTCACTCATCCACATCACATCACCACCACCATAAAGGCCGGACTGCAACTCCACCTCCCCGCCGAGATCAGAAGAGGTAATTTCTCTGCTGAACGTGAAACTACATTATAGTCTGGACTCTTTTTGCAGCCGTATTCCTGTGGTGTTCCTTATCCGTTGGATTGGCGTTAGGTGTGATCAGCGACGGCTTCGCTCCACACTCCATCCAGATAAGTGGTTAGACAGGAGCTGCACGAGTGTGTGATTGGAAATGGAGGTGCTCCCTCCCAAAAGAATACAGACTGTGGGATTACTGAGTTTGCGAACTCACACTCATCAATAGTTTTTCTGTTCTCTGCCAGCAGTACCAGGTCTGACAGCTGGAGACGGTGACCACCTGGGGACCCAGGACTTGGCAGCTCTGGTGTTCTTCAGATCCGTTGGCGGTGAAGGCCGTGTGGGATCCGGCTTGGCTCAGGACGGATGTCTCCTATCCTCAAGCCTGCCCACACGTCACTCAAATCTGTAATTCGGTGGTACCTAAACTGTGATTGTCTGTATTTCGTTGTGCACTACAACATTAAATTGTTACTGTTTGGCTTATCCATTGCCCGTTCATTTAACGCCCCCTGTTGTGGGTCCGTGTTCCTACACCTTCACAACAAAGGGGTAGAATTGAGATTCAGCTGTGCCCTGTGAGAGCCCATTCAATCCCTCTCGCGGCAGGTCTCTGCCAAATTCCATCTGACACACACAATTATCCAACACGGCTCGCTTGACACTTAGAAAATGTGTGGCCATTCGCGCTGTTAGCACGAAAACAGTCAGAAGGCGATCACTTTTGAGCTGGATGTGAAATTTGTCTAAGTGTGGCATTGCAAATGTACTCTGTGTGCGCTCCGACAGCCAGGTCAGAGCACACACAGCACCGGGAGGCGCCTCCCAGCTGCTGACCAGACACAAATGAAACATTTTAGTCCCGGGTCATCCCATGTCAATTCAACGAGGGCCTCACGCACTTTGTCTCAGATTTTCTTCAAATTTTAATAAAATATTCCCAGACTATTCAGAACAACAAATCTGAAGTTTGAGGTCTGTAGGCCAAGTACTTTCTGAGATATGGCCAATTTAGTATGCATGGGGTCTGCCGTTTTTTAGGCAAAAATTATGGCCATCATTTCTGGAGCCATCTTCAAGGTAGAATATCTCAGCAAATAATGGACTTAGAGGCTTGAAATTTTCTGTGGCAGTTGTCATGAACACCCAGACTTGGACTATAGTCAAACAACAGACATTGACACTAAACTGTGAAGTTTATGTATGCTCAAACTATGGAAAATATTACATTGCCTATTGCGAGCATCCATGTTTGAGACACTGAAGCATATCATTACACTCAAAGAAGCCTTTCCATTTCTTGGCTACTTAATGCCAGCTATACTGGCTATGAAATATGTAAATTTGGCACATCTGTGATAAACGGTTATTGTGGGAGAAACCTCTGAAATCTGAAAAAAAAAAACATTTTGTGGTCAAATTTTATTAGAAGAAAAGCTCATGTGGGCAGTACATAAAACTCTTCAGTTTCCATTTTGAAGGTATTGATATCTACTTTATGTGTTATAAATATGGCCTTCTTTATGAAACTCCTTCCTGGTTAATTTAAGCATCCAATTATGGCAAATCTTTGCACTCGCGAATGTATTTCTAGTGCTGAAATGACTATTTCATTTTAATAAGCCTAGCAACCGTGGAAACCTTGGGGAATCCCCCTGGCAGATCTATATGCAAGCATTCTGGGATGTGCCATGAATCATATGAATGCAGTGTGTGCACACAATTAAAATGAAATTGCATACAGAGCACGAGCAGCCTGATTCAAAATCTCCACTACTGGACTCCACTTCAACTGCAACTTAATACGCGCATTGTTTTGAAGCAATGAAGCACTGGTCCGACCCGCTGCTTCGGTTCTTTGCTTCGCTGCCTTTCAGAAGTGACACATCCACCTCCTAACCCCTCTCAGAGCCATTAAAATATGTCAACCGTGAGTCACTTTTGTGCAGATTAAAGTCACTAACTGGGACTCCCGTCTTGTTGCGAGAAAGAAATGTTCTATTTAAACAGCTCCAAACACTGCGCTTTCTGCCGAGAGAGTCACGTTAGAAAGATAGAGTCCGGTCGGAATTAATAACTTCAAAGTGAAAAGCTGTTTAAATCAAATGACACCTCTTTCCAAAAGCTGTAATATAAACAATAAACTGCAATCGATCAAACATTTTTTCCTCCCAAAATGAGACGTTCAGCGCTGACATGCAGCAGCTGTTTCAGTTCAGCTCAGACTCTATGGCGAGACATTCATGCCAAAATGTCTGAAAGGAAATGCTTTTGACAAAAACTAAAGAGTGTTTTCAAGTGTTCGTTTGCACTGGAAATTATTTGTTGCTTATTTGTTCTGTAAGAAAACTGGAGTTTAAAATTACCAAAGCTGAAAAATAAAACTCAAGATTTGTACTATGTGTAATGTAATTTTGTTTTTGTTAGAAATGATCTTATGAGATTGGTATCGAAAAAAGTATCGTTCAGGAACCAGTATCGAAGAGAAGGTATCGAAATTTTTTTATTGATGTCCAGCCCTACTTTTACTTGGTAATAAAGTCGTCCATTGAAGAGGAACATATTTTCTTTAGCACTGTAACATAGCATTATAAAACATCAGTGTTGTTAAACATGACATCACTGTTATAAAGTTATAGCAAAGACATATGTGTGCTAAGGCTAATGGAATCATCATCGTTAATGTTAACATTTAAAGCTAAGTAAGTAGCTCACTACTGATGTTAATGTTAGCGGCTAACTACCTCTCCGCTTCAGAATCAGGCATAACGTGTTCCCATCTCAGATCATCCTGCATCGCTGTTGTACTTCCGTGGAAGGCAAGTTCTGCCTTGCAGATTTTGCATTGCACATTTTTCTCTTTAATTTGGTTAAAATGCTCTCAAAGTTTTGAGCTTCATTGTCAGCAAGCCATGATATTGTTTGAGTATACCATTTCCGGTGACATCACAGCTGACCCGGATTAGCACTACTGCACATGTGCATCAAGGACAGAAAGGCAGTGGAAGATACAGCAGCAGTTTGGAGAGAAAAACAAGGCTTAAAAAAACCTGATGACGTTGATTATTAAATTAGTTGCCAATTATTTTGATAGCAGATGTAATTGTGACTAGCCGACTAATCTTCGCAGCCCTAATAATAATACAAGTTGACTTTAAAAAAAGTACACAACAGTTATAGTGGTTTGAGTGACCAACCTAAAGTATCACTTATTTTACATCTAGTTTGAATTTTACAAGAGATTGTATGCCTGATTTTTTTTTTTTTTTTTTTTTAATAACTTACCCGTTATGTCACACACTGCTTTTTGGGGCATTCATAAACTTGTATTTTCTTACTCATTGTTCTGCTATTGAGAATACCCATTTTGAATATATGTCTTCTTTTGAAAGTTCATTCATTTTCTGAATCCCCCCAATTAAGGGCCATTAGGTTCCCAGTGGTCACTGGGTGAGAGGTGGGGTACACCCTGGGCAGGTCGTCAATCTCACAGGACTGCATACAGATAAATGGATTCACGTCTACGGTCAATTTAGAATCACCTAGTCACCTAACCTGCATGTCACTGGAAGAGGGAGGAAGCCTGAGCACCCAGATGGAACACACGTGAATAAAGGGAGAGCATGCAAACTCCACACAGAAAGGACTAGGGAGGAAAGAATCCCAGGACCTTCTCACTGTGTTGCAACAGTGCTAACCACTAATCCACCATGCTGCAAATTTTAAAGTTATTTATTTGTATTTGATTTGGGAAAATATTGATACTTTACTGTTCAAATGCATTTAATTTTTATTTAACATGCCAGTTTACATGTATACGGCTGATATGAAAAATGCACATTCCAAAATGATCTACAATTTGTGCATTTTCTTTTAATTACAAGCATAAACCATTTTGTCGATTATACTGCAATCACAGTATTTCCCAGGATAATGACAGTATGACTTTTTCTTCAAATAGGACAGCTCTGATTTGTAGTCTTGACAATATAAATTAGATGTCTCTGCCAAAATTGCAATGCTGGCAACTTCATTAATACATAAAGAATGCAAACATACCACATACAGATCAATTTTGGGAGCACCCCTAGTGCAGGGGTGGGAAATGATGGCCAAGGCAGTGCAGGCTTTCCTTGCAACCAATCACCTCAGCAGGTGGGTTTGCTGATGAGTTTCTCCCCTGAACATAAACACCTGGGCCAGTATCCACGAAGCAGCATAAGGCTCCCAGTGACATTACGAGAGGCTTTAAGAGAGCTCCAAAGGTGCCAAACTGGTAAGAGTTGGGAGGAAGACTTTTAAGAAGCCTAAGAGGGTGTTAAGCAGAGGAGACGGTGGAACAGACAGAGGAAGGAGAGATATTCTCCATATGTAGGATGACAGTGAGTCAGTAACACGCTACCGGCTTGATCTATGTAATTATTTTATGTTAATTGTTTAGGTTTTTGCTCTATGTAATTATTTTATGTTAATTGTTTAGGTTTTTGCCGTCATATACACACTATTAATATTATCATTAATACAGTCCTGTAATACTGTGCAGAAGTACGGTATTAGAGGACTGGCCCTTGATTGGATAGCTAGCTATTTACGCAACAGGTATCATTGTGTCCATTTTGGGGGGGACAAACTCTGAACTTTGCCCCAGGGTTCAGTCCTTGGGCCGTTACTGTGTCTGTTGTATATTAATGATATAGGTTTGTTTTCAAGTCTGTGAGATGTATTTTGTTTGCTGATGATACGACTGTGTTTGGTACAACCCCTGGCAATAATTATGGAATCACTGGCCTCGGAGGATGTTCATTCAGTTGCTCGCCATTAACCCTCTGGGGCTGACGCCGTCATATACGACGGCTGGGACCAAGCTTTACTAAATTGTAAATAACCTTTTAATGATATGAGATAGAAACTTCCTTTTTTTTCTTGCTGAAAAGTTAACTTCGCGGACTTTCGATCCACCGTCGGCCATCTTGGTCCTCCTCATAGAAGATGTGTGATGACGTGCGCAATGTGAGTGTCCAATCGGAATTGTTTCTCCGTCACATGGCTTTCCAAAATCCAATCGTAGGGCAGATTTACCTCACGTGATATGGCAAAGATCGTTTTCAGGAGTGATATCTTACTAGCTGGCCCATTTGAATAGCCCCCCTAACTGCTCCAATTGCATTTTTGCATTTTTTGAACTTGAAAATTCTTCTCTGTTATAAAGTGAATCAATATGAGGACAAAGCTTCAGCTTTTAGCGCATACCTTTTTTGTTAAGGGTCCAAAAAAGAACAATTTATTCATAAAAAAAAAAAATAATAATATCGGCTAATTTATTGGCTATCGGCAAATCAGCCGATTTATCTATCTGCATTTTTTCATCCAAATATCATTATCGGCATCAGCCTCAAAAAAATCCATATCGGTCTGGCTCTATTTTTAACTGTGTGATCAATAATATGTAGAGTTCGACGAATATTATCCTGTGTCTGTCTGTGTCTGACCACATCCATTTCTAATAAAACGCGCACACAATATAATAAAATGAGCGCACCTTTCGTTCAAAATTATATGACTAAAACTGTCATCCTCATGATGGGGAGACACTTCACCCTCAGCATCCTTTTTAATGTACTTAAACTCCAGATGATGCCATGCTGGGTAGCCAGAGTTCTCTATATGTCCTTGTGCGCCCAAACCATGATGATATACCCTGAACACATCCATTTCTAATAAAACGTGCACACAATATAATAAAACGTGCGCACGTTTTCCTTTCGTTCAAAATGACATGACCTAAATTGTCATCCTCATGATGGGGAGACGCTTCACCCTCAGCAACCTTTTTTAATGTACTTAAACTCCAGATGATGCCATGCTGGGTAGCCAGAGTTCTCTATATGTCCTTGTGCACCCAAACCATGATGATATACCCTGACCACATCCACTTCTAATGCGCACATTCTCTCCACATGCAAAACATTTTGCGATGATACTTCCAGGGCTCCGTAGTTTACGTGTGCACGCGCGAACGTGACATGAGGTCCTCAAACTCGAGCTCCTGCAGCTGCAGTTTATTTGTTGCAGCAACAAATAATGAAACTCCCCGAATTGGGAACGTCTCATGAGGATGTTGTGAACCCAGGGACGGCGCCGCTGGTGACGTTTGTCAGCTTTTCACAACAAATGGAGCACTGCAACACGCTCCGTGTGAGAGTCATAAAACGCAGGGAAGACGAAGAAGGCACACTGGAAATTTTTTTTTCATTATTTATTCCTTTTATTGGTTCATTCTACTGGTGCTTATAGTTAATAAAACTTAAAGTTACTTGCACCAGTGCTAGTGCAGTATAAAATGACATGCACCGCTCGAATAATACAACCCCTGGCAAAAATTATGGAATCACCGGCCTCGGAGGATGTTCATTCAGTTGTTTAATTTTGTAGTAAAAAAGCAGATCACAGACATGACACAAAACTAAAGTCATTTCAAATGGCAACTTTCTGGCTTTAAGAAACACTATAAGAAATCAAGAAAAAAAAGATTGTGGCAGTCAGTAACGGTTACTTTTTTAGACCAAGCAGAGGAAAAAAATATGGAATCACTCAATTCTGAGGAAAAAATTATGGAATCACCCTGTAAATTTTCATCCCCAAAACTAACACCTGCATCATATCAGATCTGCTCGTTAGTCTGCATCTAAAAAGGAGTGAACACACCTTGGAGAGCTGTTGTACCAAGTGGACTGACATGAATCATGGCTCCAACACGAGAGATGTCAATTGAAACAAAGGAGAGGATTATCAAACTCTTAAAAGAGAGTAAATCATCACGCAATGTTGCAAAAGATGTTGGTTGTTCACAGTCAGCTGTGTCTAAACTCTGGACCAAATACAAACAACATGGGAAGGTTGTTAAAGGCAAACATACTGGTAGACCAAGGAAGACAAAGCGTCAAGACAGAAAACTTAAAGCAATATGTCTCAAAAATCGAAAAATGTACAACAAATGAACGAATGGGAGGAAACTGGAGTCAACGTCTGTGACCGAACTGTAAGAAACCGCCTAAAGGAAATGGGATTTACATACAGAAAAGCTAAACGAAAGGCATCATTAACACCTAAACAGAAAAAAACAAGGTTACAATGGGCTAAGGAAAAGCAATTGTGGACTGTGGATGACTGGATGAAAGTCATATTCAGTGATGAATCTCGAATCTGCATTGGGCAAGGTGATGATGCTGGAACGTTTGTTTGGTGCCTTTCCAATGAGATTTATAAAGATGACTGCCTGAAGAGAACATGTAAATTTCCACAGTCATTGATGATATGGGGCTGCATGTCAGGTAAAGGCACTGGGGAGATGGCTGTCATTACATCATCAATAAATGCACAAGTTTATGTTGATATTTTGGACAATTGAAAGGATGTTTGGGGATGATGAAATCATTTTTCAGGATGATAATGCATCTTGCCATAGAGCAAAAACTGCAAAAACATTCCTTGCAAAAAGACACATAGGGTCAATGTCATGGCATAGGGTCAATGTCAATGAGCAGATCTGATTTGATGCAGGTGTTAATTTGGGGGATGAAAATTTACAGGGTGATTCCATAATTTTTTCCTCAGAATTGAGTGATTCCATATTTTTTTCCTCTGCTTGGTCTAAAAAAAGTAACTGTTACTGACTGCCACAATCTTTTTTTCTTGATTTCTTATAGTGTTTCTTAAAGCCAGAAAGTTGCCATTTGAAATGACTTTAGTTTTGTGTCATGTCTGTGATCTGCTTTTTTTCTACAAAATTAAACAACTGAATCTCATCCTCTGAGGCCGGTGATTCCATAATTTTTGCCAGGGGTTGTATGTGCACAAACAAGCACATGCACGTACTATTTTGACCCCTGACAGAGGGAGGGACTTTTCTTCACATTTAGACACTGTTTTTCGATTTTTTTTTTTTTTAAAGGACGCTTTTTGTGGATTATTTATTCAGATGAATCCCACTGAAACTAACAGGTAAGAATTTATATTTGCTACATATATTTTACTCTGCCAATCAATGCATTAATGGATGTATTTTGGTTGTTAAACCCGTAGGGTTCAAAGCATGCAAAAAAAAGGCAGCTTTTAGCTTGTAAATGATGGTGTATATAATACCGAGAAACTGACTTCTAATACTGTGTTTTACTGCTTTTGAAAGATGATGACAGTGTTTGGGGTTTTATTTATTTTTATTTATTTATTGTTCATGTATTCTTTGTGTTTGTGATCCTTGAATTTACCCAGCAGACCCTGCGGCACTTAAAGTGAAACTGATTTATCAGAAGCAGACAGTGTAATCTGATGTGGCCGCGTCCAAATCAATACTAATAGTTATTGGTTATCTGTAATAAAGATAATTTTTTAGCAGTTAATCGGTTTATCGTCATAAAAAAAAAAAAAAAAAACGTTTCAGTTATCTGATTAATGGTTATCGAAGCTAACTTTTGGTTAGCTGTGCCCACCACTGTGTGTATATAGCAAATGGTGAAAGGGAGCAGCGTTTATAGGCTTTTGCTTCAGCCTTCACCCTTTCGGCCGCACAAAACTGGGAAATTGTTTGAGTTTTTGTTTTCTTTTGTATTATGAGAGATTCTTTTGTTACGTATGTGTGTGTGCGTGCCGATTAAAATTCATTCATTATTTTTAGTATTATTAATATTGTTATTTTATCATTTGATTCTTAAATGGACCACAATGGAAATAAGCGTTTTCACTTTCTTGTGTCATGCACGTATTTTGAACATATTTACAATTGTACTTGCAATGAACTTACTAAATAAACTCATGCATGCTTTTAATATATAGATATTCAGCACTTGAATGATATACGTTCAAACATTTTCAAGCTGCGTAACAATTTATTTAATTTTACTGTTTCATCATTACATTAGTTATCCTCACAATTACACGTCTTGAATTCACTGTCCATTCATGACTAGGAGCAAAGAGCGCATTAGTTTTTTTTTTTTTTTTTCTCCTCCCCTTTCCGTGACAACCAATCACAGCTCTTAGAGGACTGCATCATGCCTAGCAAGAGGGTCAACCCAGCCTCCTCACAAAAATAAGTGTTTCTGTCCCTTCCTTGCTCAGACTTGCTCTCAAACACCCCCTGTCTGACTCTTAGGCTAAGAGTCCTTGCCAGGAAACTTTAGGCTAAGTAGCAGATACAGGCCCTGATCGTCAATTAAATCACTTGCTGAGGTGACTGGTAGAAAGGGAAACATGCAATATCTTGGCCCTTCATGGTTCATGATTGCCCACCCATGCCCTAGTGCCACATGCAGCCACATCTGCCATACTACAGAATCACCCTGGGTCTTGAATGGCAACCAACCAGGCAGAGAATTGGTCCTCCATCCTGACATCTCTGAAGTAACCATCCATCTGTACCAAGTACATCTAAACATCACCTCAGGTGACCGTTGAACATTCAAGTCTCACAAAAGACAGTCAAGGTCTGGACATTTGTTCTCCTGCATCACTGGTATCACTGCACACCTCTGTCCAGTGAAATCACGACTCCATCAGCTCTTCCCAGGTGTTTCTCACTCTCAAAGGCAGGGGACCCAGAGACACAAATATCTGTTACAGCTAGCCTGATTGTGGAGGGTGCTGCCCTTGTCTTCTTGCACCCTGTCCTCCCATGCCTCCGCCACACCTAAATTCATCAGTTTCCCTTCACCTTCCCAAACCAAGCAGCAGGATCTGTGATTCCATAATTGTGTCTGTAGCCAGACGTAAAGCTGTTAAATTTATCTGAGCGGCTAATTTAACGGTCATTCAGCGCTCTAGGTGTCGACCCACTGGTTTTGAGTTTCACCTTCATTTGAAGGCCGTGCATAATTTCCAAAACTGACCAGCAGTTCAAGACTAACTTTTACCCGAGGCTAAAATATGGTCATCGGGTATTGAGAAGACTTTGTGTCTGTCCGCCCACCCGTGCTCAACATAAATCCGTTCCCATTACTGCCAGGGTCTTAAAATTCACAGGGATTATTCTTGGGATACAGAACTTGGACAAGTTCAAAGACGGATAACCTTGACCTATTTTAAGAGGTCTAAAGGTCACATTCTGTTTCCTATATTTATGCTCTTACGGCCGAGGGTATTTCAGCATTGCATTATATTTCATCTTGTCAGAGTGCTCAGCTTTTGTGTGTGTTCCCCACAACAAGTACTTTAGTTGAATACATTTTCAGAAAGTTGTGTGGTCTGCTCTGGAGCAAAGAGGAGAACCGTTTATTCCCGTTTCTCTCTGTCACACACTCCTGCTGACGGCATTAATAGCCATGGCATTCAAACAGAAAGCATTGGACATTAGAATCTGGCATCTAATTCACAGCTTTTTGACTCATATGTTTGAACATGACCCCTCCAAATATATTTTTATTCTGTAGATGTTTGTTCACGAATTGTTGTCCATTCACGTCATACATAGGTTCCTTAAAAAATAATGTGATTTTTTTTTAAAGCTCCTCCTCAAATCAAACATCTGCACTCCTAAATCCAAGGTTTTTCTTAATGTGATTTTTGTGATGTTGGTCAAAGAGCAGCAACTTTAAGTCCATCACTGTGCTCCACCTAACTGGCGCCCTGCAGGCCACATGAGACCTGGCCTCTTTTGTGTGGCCATACTTCACCAGGGTGCCAGATGTAAAGAGAGAGAGAAAAAAAGTGGATGCACATGCAACACATACGATGAGTATGTAATTAATTCCACTTGGACGGTAGAGAAAGACACACCTTTGCCAAAAATACAAATTATACAAATAAAGGAACTGAATTAATCTTTACCTCTTTCTTGTTGATTACTTTCATTGGATATAATTTCCCCCCCAAACTCATTAAGATTTTTTTAAGTCTAAGGGAAATAAATAAATAAAATCCCCCTGACTCAAAGGATGAAAACTCCTCCACATGGCCTCTGTACAACAAAAACAATGGAGCTGAAATTAAGCAATCAAAATGTGCTTTTGTGTGTAGCAATTATAAATATATAGCATTAACCATTTATGAATTATAGTCACTCACAGCATTGCACATTTTTTCTAATCGTAGTCATAGAAACTTATAACTCCTGAGTCATTTTCCTTGGTGGCTTCCCTCACTCGTCTCCTTTAGTCCGCAGCCCAAAATGGGTATATGTGCACCCTCCCTCCACAACTCTATGAACCTATATTTCAGAAAGTAAACAAAACAGAATGCCAGGGATTACTTGTGCCCCTGGATGCTTCAATAACAACCTCAGGGATAAACGCGAACTTCTATGTATTTCCTAAGAATGTAACACTTAGAAACAAGTGGCTTCACAATATTGGAAGGGCTGGAAATAAGAGTAAGTTTAGTAACATCAAGCCTACAGCAGCCAGAAAACTTACATGGTAGACACACCAGCAGTTTTTCCACTCATGATTTTCATCAAAACCACCAATACAGTTTTGTCCGCAACTTGCAGCAAAATCGCAGCCACAATTTGACGTGTAACTTAGTAATCCCTCTTGAACCCCCACGCCCACCCAGAGCAACTTTCTCCTGCAGTGTTTTAGTGCAGCAACAACTCTCTTTCTCTTTCTTCCGAGGTTCTGAATCCCATCCAATGAGAAATGCATGTACTTGGCTCAGCACAGAGATGATGAACCCTTACTGGTACAAATGATTTCAAAGATGTATAGCCAAGATTACCTACATTACAACAGTTTTTTTTCCCTTGGAAAAAGCCCAAACATTAAGCATTTTACAAACATTTAACATACACAACCCCTGGCAAAACTTATGGAATCACCGGCCTCGGAGGATGTTCATTCAGTTGTTTAATTTTGTAGAAAAAAAGCAGATCACAGACATGACACAAAACTAAAGTCATTTCAAATGGCAACTTTCTGGTTTTAAGAAACACTGTAAGAAATCAGGAAAAAAAATTGTGGCAGTCAGTAACGGTTACTTTTTTAGACCAAGCAGACGGAAAAAAAAGATATGGAATCACTCAATTCTGAGGAAAAAATTATGGAATCATGAAAAACAAAAGAACGCTCCAACACATCACTAGTATTTTGTTGCACCACCTCTGGCTTTTATAACAGCTTGCAGTCTCTGAAGCATGGACTTAATGAGTGACAAACAGTACTCTTCATCAATCTGGCTCCAACTTTCTCTGATTGCTGTTGCCAGATCAGCGTTGCAGGTTGGAGCCTTGTCATGGACCATTTTCTTCAACTTCCACCAAAGATTTTCAATTGGATTAAGATCCGGACTATTTGCAGGCCATGACATTGACCCTATGTGTCTTTTTGCAGGCCATGACATTGACCCTATGTGTCTTTTTGCAGGCCATGACATTGACCCTATGTGTCTTTTTGCAAGGAATGTTTTCACAGCTTTTGCTCTATGGCAAGATGCATTATCATCTTGAAAAATGATTTCATCATCCCCAAACATCCTTTCAATTGATGGGATAAGAAAAGTGTCCAAAATATCAACATAAACTTGTGCATTTATTGATGATGTAATGACAGCTATCTCCCCAGTGCCTTTACCTGACATGCAGCCCCATATCATCAATGACTGTGGAAATTTACATGTTCTCGTCAGGCAGTCACCTTTATAAATCTCATTGGAACGGCACCAATCAAACGTTCCAGCATCACCACCTTGCCCAATGCAGATTCGAGATTCATCACTGAATATGACTTTCATCCAGTCATCCACAGTCCATGATTGCTTTTCCTTAGCCCATTGTAACCTTGTTTTTTTCCGTTTAGGTGTTAATGATGGCTTTCGTTTAGCTTTTCTGTATGTAAATCCCATTTCCTTTAGGCGGGTTCTTACAGTTCGGTCACAGACGTTGACTCCAGTTTCCTCCCATTCATTCCTCATTTGTTTTGTTGTGCATTTTCGTTTTTTTGAGACATATTGCTTTAAGTTTTCTGTCTTGACGCTTTGATGTCTTCCTTGGTCTACCAGTATGTTTGCCTTTAACAACCTTCCCATGTTTGTATTTGGTCCAGAGTTTAGACACAGCTGACTGTGAACAACCAACATCTTTTGCAACATTGCGTGATGATTTACCCTCTTAAGAGTTTGATAATCCTCTCCTTTGTTTCAATTGACATCTCTCGTGTTGGAGCCATGATTCATGTCAGTCCACTTGGTGCAACAGCTCTCCAAGGTGTGATCACTCCTTTTTAGATGCAGACTAATGAGCATTTCTGATTTGATGCAGGTGTTAGTTTTGGGGATGAAAATTTACAGGGTGATTCCATAATTTTTTCCTCAGAATTGAGTGAGTCCATATTTTTTTCCCTCTGCTTGGTCTAAAAAAGTAACCGTTACTGACTGCCACAATTTTTTTTTCTTGATTTCTTATAGTGTTTCTTAAAGCCAGAAAGTTGCCATTTGAAATGACTTTAGTTTTGTGTCATGTCTGTGATCTGCTTTTTTTCTACAAAATTAAACAACTGAATGAACATCCTCCGAGGCTGGTGATTCCATAAGTTTTGCCAGGGGTTGTATAACCTCTAAAGTTGTGCAATTTACCCACATCACTCACAAGGTAATAACTCACAGAAGCAAGTTAGTCAGAACTTACCTCTATTAGATCCTTTTTCTTGCCCTTTTAAACTTGCAGTTCTACACTTTAACCATCTTTTTTAGTTCCGCTACTGTTGCTGCCTCGAATGGTGAATTAATAACAGCTCCAGGTACATCTTCTGGATCCAGAATTGGTTTACAAGTGCAGCACCTCTCTTTGTTTACATCCATAGAAGGCATACAGATGATCCCATGACACAATGTGTGAGGGCAACTTCCAGGTATGCACACCAACACATGCAATCCCCCTATCTTAAACCTAACCATAACAACAACAACAACAACAACAACCCCTAACTGCAGCCCCTAACCTCAGGCTGGGTATCAATCAAAAATTTTCGATATTGGTACCAATTCAGATACCTTCACTTTGATACCGGTTCCTGAACAATACTTTTTTGATACCAATTTTATATGAGTCTAGCAAAAGAAAATTACATTACACATAGTACAAATCTTGAGTTTTATTTTTCAGCTTTGGTAATTTTCCACTCCAAGCAGTTTTCTTACAGCAAAAATAAATAAATAATTTCCAGTGCAAAAGAACACTTGAAAACACTGTAGTTTTTGTCAAAAGTACTGCCTTTCAGACATTTTGGCAGGACTGTCTCTCCATACCTCTGAGCTGAACTCAGCCTGCTGCTGCACATCAGCGCAGGACATTTTATTTTGGGAGGAAAAAAACATTTTGATCGATTGCAGTTTATTGTTTGTATTACAACGTTTGGAAAGTGGTGTCATTTGATTTAAAGTTACTAATTCCCACCGGAGTCTATCTTTCTAACATGACGGCAGAGAGTGGCGCAGTGTTTTGTGCTGTGAGAACCAATCGGAGGATGAGTCTCGTTTCTTTCTCGAAACAAGACAGGAGTCCCAGTTAGTGACTTTAATACTCACAAAAGTGATTCATGATTGGCATATTTTAATGGCTCTGAGAGGGTTTAAGAAGCGGATTTTCCGCTTCTGAAAGGCAGTGAAGCAAAGAACTGAAGCAGCGGGTCGGAACAGTGCTTCATTGCTTCAAGCTTCAAAGCAATGCATGTTGTTGGTACTCTCAGATGAAGTGCAGTCCGGTGGTGGAGCTTTTGAATCAGGCTGCTTGTGCTCTTTAACATCCACACGCGGACTTGAATGCTGAGAGGAGGACGGGTGGGGACTGCTCTTCTTGCACGTGATTACCCTCTGGGTACCGAAATTTGACACCAAAAGACAAGGTATATATCAATACTCGGTACTACCAAAGCATTTCGGTCGGTGCAACAAAAGAACCGAAGTTTGGTACCCAGCCCTACCCTAACCAGGCTGCAGCTACTTCCATATTTTTACAGTGGGCAGAGCGGTTTGCTTTTAGAAGGAATTAAACATTTGTGTTATTGGTCAAACTGTGCTATGTCAGGGGAAGTGGAGCCAAAAATTGTCCATTTATTACAAGTCATACCCCTATCACAATACTGAACAGTGATTTCACACAATGCAAGTTTTCCTCCTATCTTAATGCAGACAGAGTAGCCCTATTTAATGCGTCCAGGTATCAGAAATACAGGACGGATTTGGAAATGGTCCCAACATGTATTGGTTCTTTCAAATTAAGAGTTCAAATAATTAAATCAGAACTCCACAAGTGATGCTGTAAATTGAACAGCCTGGAAATATTTGTGCTTGCTTGGCATTTTAAATTGGTTTCCTCTGTTCGTATTTTGATTAACTACCAAAACCAGGCCAACTTGACAGGCACTCTGAATTTTAAGCATTATTGTGTTAGTTGCTACAGATCCGGTATTGCGGCATAATCGGCCCCCCTGCCTTCACTGCGCATGTGTCGTTTCAGAGTGTCAGCAGCGATTAACAGATTATTACTTCATTTCTGCTTAAAACTGCACTCCAGTCATCATCTATCTCAGGGACAGATCTTTGAAGCTTTTGTACAACAACATAAATTCAGCACTATTTCATAATAAAAGATGGGAGGGGGGGGACCAATCTGACTCTCTATACCCAAACCGATCAAAGGGAATAATGATTATTAACATCAGATGACAAAGTAAAACCTCGTAAATCATTCTGAAGTGCCGTTTTAAGCAGAAACAAGGCGATATCAGTTAATCGCTGCTGACACTCCGAAATGACACATGCACAGTGAAGGCAGGGGCACCGATTACACCGCGATACCAGGTCTGTAGCAACAGTCAAAATAATGCTAAAAATCCAGAGTGCCTGACTAGTTGGCCTTGTTTTGGTTGTTGATCAAAATATGAACAGAGGAAACCAATTTAAAATGCCAAGCAAGCACGAGTATATTCAGACTGTTCAATTTACAGCATCACTTGTGGAGTTCTGATTTAATTATTTGAGCTCTTAATTTGAAAGAACAAAAACAAATGATGGCAAAAGGGTAATTGCTGTTTTCACGGGGAATTACAAATACGGATCGACGTGTCATTAAAGCATAAATTCGTTGAGGTTATGTAAAGCTGTGTTGCCATACCTCAGACTGACACGCTGACTTAATGCTCTTAAAGAGAATTAAAAAAAAAAAAAAAACAATGGAGCAGCACAATGGAAACCGCCTGCATCGACAACAAGCAAAACACGGCTCAAAACACACCCGCTTCATTTCACAGCAGGGTTTTTACTCAAACACGAACTTCTCACTGAAACGTTGTACAAAAAAAACAAAAAAACAAAAACAGACATAAAACTCCCAAACCTTACCGTGAAATTCCACTTGTGGATAAACCCCGATGAACGAGCTCGCTTCCCACGCAGCTGCCCTTCTTCCAGGTCTGGCGTTACGTTACACATACTTCATTTTTTAAATAAAATAAAATAAACAACAAAAAAAAAAACTTTGAAATACCTATGAAAACTTTTGGATTTACTGCCCACTTGTGCGAACAGTTTTGTAGAAGAACGAGAGTTTGGCGGCCGGTTTTCAGCACTTCAGTCGGTATCTTACCTCCAGATACGCAGAGACAACAAGTGAGTCACAGCAGCAGAGTTTAAATGAGCTAAGCTAACTAACCTAGCTGCGTCCATCCACAAATGGAGTTCATTACGGCTCGAGCGTGCCACCTACCGTCAATTAGCACACACAATAAAACAACCCCGGGAAAGACCGTGTGCTGTTATTGAAAGTTAGAGACATAAACGTTACAAATGATACTCTGTGGAGGTTGTCAGATATTTCTAACACAAGTAAACTCGCTTTTAGACTTAGTTACCGATTATATCGGGCAAATGCTGCACAGCGTTTCCATGACAACCAGCTAACCTAAGACTGGCAATGAAGGTCAAACACAACAAAATTGCGGAATGTTGTTGCCAGGTCCAGTCATTACAAGCAAAATTAGACTTGCTTTTGCAAAAGAAAAGAAAAAAAACATTTATTTTAATTGTTTATTTATGAAACTGAATACTTTATTGCTGCACTTCTGGTACATAGTTGAAGTAATCTACAAACAATAAAGACAAAACATATATACAGAAATGACATAATGAAAAAATACAAATAACAAGGTAGCAAACAAGGTAGAAATATAACATAGTTAAGAAAATTTATGTATGTATGTCCGGGAGTTGCAGTTATGTGGACGTGTTCCTAAAATACTGTATAATGTGGACGTGGCTTGCTAGTTATGATCCAATGTTATGATATGCTTTTACAACCCCAATTCTAGTGAAGTTGGGATGTTGTGTGAATGTAAATTTAAAAAAAGAATACAATGATTTGCAAATCATCTTCAACCTATATTCAAGTGAAGACACAACAAAGACAAGATATTTAATGTTCAAACTGATAGACTTTTTTGTTTTTGTGCAAATATTTGCTCATTTTGAAATGGATGCCTGCAACACATTTCAAAAAAGCTGGGACAGGGGCAACGAAAGACTGGGAAAGTTGATGAATGCTCAAAGAACACCTGTCTGGAACATTTCACAGGTGAGCAGGTTAATTGGAAACAGGTGATTGTCATGATTGTGCATAAAAGGACCATCCCCAAAAGGCTCAGCCATTCACAAGCAAAGACGGGACAAGGATCACCACTTTGAACAACTGCATGTACAAAATAGCCCAACAATGTTTCTCAACGTTCAATTGCAAGGAATTTAGGGATTCCATCATCTACAGTCCATAATATAATCAGAAGATTCAGAGAATCTGGAGAACTTTCTACACATAAGCAGCAAGGCCGAAAACCAACATTGAATGCCCGTGACCTTCGATCCCTCAGACGGCACTGCTTTAAAAACTGACATCATTGTGTAAAGGATCTTACCGCGTGGGCTCAGGAACACTTCAGAAAACCACTGTCAGTTAATACTGTTCGTCGCTACATCTACAAGTGCAATTTAAAATTCTACCATGCAAAGCAAAAGCAATACATCAACACCATCCAGAAACGCAGCCATCTTCTCTGTGCCTGAGCTCATTTGAAATGGACAGACGCAAAGTGGAAATGTGTGCTGTGGTCTGATGAGTCCACACTTCAAATTGTTTTTGGAAATCATGACGTCGTGTCCTCTGGACAAAAGAGGAAAAAGACCATCCAGATTGTTACCAGCGCAAAGTTCAAAAGCCAGCATCTGTGATGGTATGGGGGTGTGTTAGTGCCCATGGCATGGGCAACTTACACATCTGTGATGGTACCAACAATTCTGAAAGGTACATACAGGTTTTGGAGCAATACATGCTGCCATCCAAGCAACGTCTTTTTCAGGGACGCCCCTGCTTATTTCAGCAAGACAATGCTAAGCCACATTCTTCATGTGTTAGTAAAAGAGTGCGGGTACTAGACTGGCCTGCCTACAGTCCAGATCTGTTGCCCATTGAAAATGTGTGGCACATTATGAAGCCCAAAATACGACAACAGAGATCCCAGACTGTTGAACAACTGAAGTCATACATCAAGCACGAAAGGGAAAGAATTCCACCTACAAAGCTTCAACAATTAGTGTCCTCAGTTCCCAAATGCTTATTGTGTGTTGTTAGAAGGAAAGTAGCACCGGTATCACAGTCTTTTATACAAAGACACTGGTAGCATTTTTTGAAAACATGGCTGTGATTGGTCCATCTGATACGTCGGCCGCTATTGGCTATCACGCCACTCTCTGTGATTGGCTGTGGCATACCGCCGAAAATGTAAGTTGTTCCACTCCTCCAGAGACTGTGGTACCAGTGCTACATTGTAACAAAGGCTGCAGCAAATCAGAGAGCGGTGTGTCTCAGCCAATCAGCAAAACGTCAGAATCCTGACTAAAAGTCACATGACCAAATAACCCCATACCGAATCATTTGCATTGACTGGGGATGTGGAACCAACTTAGAAGGAAAAGTGATGTAACACAGTGATATACATACCACTGTCCCTACTTTTTTGAAACGTGGTGCAGGCATCCATTTCAAAATGAGCAAATATTTGCACAAAAACAATAAAGTTTATTAGTGTGAACATTAAATATCTTGTCTTTGTGGTGTATTCAATTGAATATAGGTTGAAGAGGATTTGCAAATCATAATATTGTTGTTTTATTTACATTTCACACAATGTCCCACTTCAATGGAAAAGGGGTTGTATTTGCACAGGATGAAAAATATATAACTATTGAAAATCTTGAGTAAAATGGTCAAAAGACATACATACAATTATATATATAATATATAGATATATATAATATATATATATATATATATATATATATATATATATATATATATAAAGCTGACTCCAAGTGTAGAAGGTCAGAGGCCTCTGAGTTGCATGAAAATTATTTTGAATTTGAGAATTTTGATTCCCTGAGTTTATGTAAAGGTCAAGGTGACTGAGTTGTGAAATGAGGAACAAAACAGGGAAAGAAAAACCTAATGAAATTGACTGGTGCTCTCCAATTGTGCGAATAATGCTGGAGAAATATGGGGACAGTTGTCTCATCCATGTGAATATATGGGTGAGATATTTTGAGTTCCCAGCAGGAGGTAGCTTAAACAGAAATCAAGTGGACAAACTAAAAGAAAATATGGATAAACAGAAGGCAAAAGTTATGTAAAAAATGAGAGACAGTGGATGTGACAGAGAAATGTTATACCGCGTATGCCATATGAACGTGATTTGAGAAATAAAAATAGAAAGAAGGGAGAAGGAATGTTGAAAAGGACCTAGAGAAAAAAAAAGAGGCGCGCGCGCACGCGCGCACACACACACACACACACACACACACCACACCACACACACACACACACCACACACACACACACACACACCACACACACACACACACGCAGGTACCCGCGGGACAAACCTTATCAGCTAATAATCCCTTCTCTTCTCTTCCTCCACCTCCCTACTCCCCCAACACCCTCTATCCGAGCCTGGCTGTGCCTGAAGTCAAAGGTCCAAGTCCGCGAGGGGAGGACTGGTGTTCTGTTTATCCCTGGCCCCAACCAGATTCACTAGTTGCAACGTCGCTACAGGAAAAGTGACTGCTTTCTGTCACGCCTGGAGACTGACAGGTGAAGAACTGCCCAGCCTTTTAAAGACACTTGTTCCAGTCCAACCATACCTGAAAATCCAAGCTGTGGTTGAAAGACCATCTGCACAAAGACTGAGAGCTGAAACCATCACCTGGGAAAACGCCAGCAAGTACTGTACTGATAAGTTAATGAGTTGCAGTTTTACCCCCTGCCACTAGATGGCTGCAGATATGACGTACCCATGGATGTGTGTCTGTGCGTTGGAAGTCATCAGTAGATGAAGAATGAACATACATATCACTGTGTACCTGTATCCTCCTGACTCACTATGTTAATAAATAAGTTTAATGACGAACCCAAGTTTCTTTCATAACATTAGAAACATTACATGGTACCAGGAGTGGTCCAACAGATGTCATGGAAAGTGTGAAGCCGCCTGAACCTCTGAATTGGACTGGAAATGTGGACTGTGAGTGGTGAACGTTCAAACAACGATTCAAGTTGTACCTGCAAGCACTGGGCCTGGACACAAAGCCAGACGCGCGGAAAATAGCACTGCTTCTCACCGTCGAGGGACCTCAGGCTGTGCAAGTATTTAATACGTTCGTATTTGCTGAAAGGGATCACCAGGAGCAGTTCGACAAAGTCGTGGAAAAGTTTGATGAACACTGTTCAAAGAAGAACGAGACCTTCGAACGGTATGTATTTCGATCCCGCATACAATTGCAAACTGAAAGTTTTGATGCTTTTGTGACAGATATGAAATTGAAAGCAAAAACATCTAACTTCGGAGACTGAAAGACTCAATGATTCGTGACCAAATAGTGTTCGGAGTGCACGACAAAAAAGTGAGAGAGAGGTTACTACGAGAAGCTGAACTAAAGTTAGCTGAGGCTATTAAAATTGGCAATGCGAGCGAACTGGCTAAGCAGCATGCAAAAACATTCAGTGGGCAGAAGGATCAGGAGGGTGCAACGGTGCCCGTGGCTGCAGTGAATAAGCAAATGCAGAAACAGAAAAAACAGAGTAAACAACAAAAACACATGGAGACGTTTTCATGCAAATGATGTGGCAATCAGCATGCACCTAAGCAATGCCCAGCATTTGGCAAAACGTGTAGCAAATGTAAAGGGAAGAATCACTTTGCTAAGCAATGCTTTTCCAAAGGGAAACAGAGTGGCAGTGATCGAGTCCACACAGTGGAAGAAACGGAGCTTGCTGATTCGTTCTTTGTCGGCATGGTAAGCGCAGGCTGAAGATAGCATGGCAGCACAGCCAAAAGACATTGAACAGTGCACAAATGCAACCTGTGTTGGAAAGGACAAGTGGATGGTGCCACTGGAGATAAACGGTGCTGTCATTCCACTGAAGTTAGACACAGGGGCAAAGGCCAATTTAATCAGTGAGTGCGACATCAGAGCAATGAAGGTGAAACCACGCATCCATCCCAGCTCAGTGAAGCTCAAAGCCTACAATGGACACAACATTGACACAAAAGTCACATGCAAACTAAAAGTGAAAATTAAAGGGAAAAGAGCATCACCTTATGTCCGTTGTTGTTCCGGATGGACATGACTCATTATTAGGTGACACTGCATGTGAAAATTTAGGGTTAGTGGAAGACGGTTTACTGCATTAACAATGTTAATAGCCAGACCAGTGTGGAGTCAATAGTGAACCAATACCCAGACATCTTCAAGGGGTTTGGAGTCTTACCATTCACCTACAAGATACAACTGAAGGATGACACACAGCCAGTTGTCCATGCTCCCAGGCGTGTTCCAGCTCCCCTACGAGAAAAGCTGAAACAAGAACTGGATAGAATGATGTCACTGAGTGTGATAAAGAAAGTGGAAGAGCCCACGGAATGGGTGAATTCGATGGTGTGTGTCAGAAAATTGAATGGAGAACTACGTGAGTGCATGGATCCAAAAGATCTGAATAACAACATAAAAAGAGAACATTATCAAATACCTACCAGAGATAACAAAGCGAGATGGCCAGTGGCCAAAATACTTCAGTAAATTGGACGCCATCTCAAGGCTTCTGGCAGTTAAAAACGGCATGAGGACAGTACAAAGTACTGCACTTTCAATACACCATATGGGCGCTACTGCTTCCAGAGAATGCCTTTGGCATATGCTCCGCTCCAGAAGTATTCCAATAGAACGATGGAGCACATCATAGAGGGCATTGAGGTGTACGGGTATTAAAACTTTCCTTTTGCTAAAAGCTTATAGTTAGGGCTGGATCCGGTGACCCTGAACCATCCCTTAGTTATTCGTGCTAGTACTCATAGACTGCTGGGGGTTCCCATGATGCACTGAGTGTTTTCTTTCTCTTTTTGCTCTGTATGCACCACTCTGCATTTAATCATTAGTGATCGATCCTGCGCCCCTCCACAGCTGTCTTTTTCCTGGTTCTCTCCCTCAGCCCCAACCAGTCCCAGCAGAGACTGCCCCTCCCTGAGCCTGGTCTGCTGGAGGTTTCTTCCTGTTAAAAGGAGGTTTTCCTTCCCACTGTCGCCAAGTGCTTGCTCACAGGGGGTCGTTTTGACCGTTTGGGTTTTTACGTAATTATGTATGGCTTGCCTTACAATATAAAGCGCCTTGGGGCAACTGTTTGTTGTGATTTGGCACTATATAAATAAAATTGATTGAATTGATTGATTGATATGTCGATGTTATGGGGATCTACTCTTGAGCAACACAATGAAAGGCTCATCAAAGTGCTTCAGAGAGTCCAGAAGTACCAGCTGAAGCTGAACAGATCCAGGTGTCAGTTCGGAGTGAAGGAAATCACCTTTCTTGGTGATAAGTTGTCAGCAGCCGGTGTTGAACCAGACAAAAGCACGATCAAAGCAATACTGGAAATGCCAAGACCGAAACACAAAAAAGGTGTGCTGTGTACATTAGGCATGATCAGTTTCATTGGAAAATTCATACCGAACTTATCCTCCAAGACTGTACACTTAAGAGAGCTACTGCATGACAGGTGTGATTTCAAGTGGACGTCTGAACATGAGGCAGAATGGTCCCGTCTGAAAACAACTCTTACAACAGAGCCAGTGTTGACGTTTTTCGATCCATCTAAAAGGATAAAGATATCCACCGACTCATCAAAGGATGGTACTGGAGCTGTTCTGCTGCAGGCATGTGGAGAAGACTGGAAGCCCGTCGCCTATGCGTCAAGAACGATGACAAGTGCAGAGTGCCGCTACGCTCAAATTGAAAAAGAGTGTTTGGGACTGGTGTACGGTTTCCAGAAGTTCCATGGCTATGTTTTGACATGCAGTTTGTACTTGTAATGTTTCTAATGTTATGAAAGAAACTTGGGTTCGTCACTAAACTTATTTATTAACATAGCAAGTCAGGAGGATACAGGTACACCGTGATATGTATGTTCATTCTTCATCTACTGATGACTTCCAACACACAGACACACATCTGGGGGTACATCATATCTGCAGCCATCTAGTGGCGGGGGTAAAACTGCAACTCATTAACTTATCACTAGATCCCCTTTTTCTTGAGATGAAAACATCACACACAAACTATTTTACCAGCAATCTCATAACTAGCAATTTTATCTAGCAATCTTTATCTAGCAGTCCGTATCTGTGTATTATTGTTTTTCTTTTAACACTCATATATAACTATGAACTCATTGTTTTTTTTTTCTTTCTTTCTTTTCAACTGAACATTACTTAATAAACAACATAAACATGAACTCAAATTTCAATGAAAAGGATACAGCTCATAGTCCTTATACGAGGTCTGTCCATAAAGTATTGTACCTTTTTATTTTTTTCAAAAACTATATGGATTTCATTCATATGTTTTTACGTCAGACATGCTTGAACCCTCGTGCGCATGCGTGAGTTTTTCCACGCCTGTCGGTGACGTCATCGCCTGTGAGCACGCCTTGTGGAAGGATTGGTCCGCCCCCTCGTCGGATTTTCATTGTCTGGAAGGGCGGAATGAAAAGGACTTTTTTCCATCAGAATTTTTTCAGAAGCTGTTAGAGACTGGCACCTGGAAACCCATTCGAAAAATTTATCTGGTTTCAGTGAAAATTTTACAGGCTTCACAGAGAATAAGGACTTTAACCTACAGGTTTAAGGACCCTTTAAAGGACGGTCCCGGTGCGCCGGCGCTGCGAGCTGCGACGATGTGGCACAAACCACTGGATCATTTCTAATCTGATGGCTCTGTGATACGAGACCGTCGTGTGCTCTTTCTCTGTTATCACAAGACCTGGACATCAGCCATTTTCAGGCAGATTTCACTTTTAACAGAGATTTTGTCATGGAAAGCCGCGCGGAGGCTTCGCGCGTCATGACCGATTCGCTGATGAAGCGAGACAAAGGAACACCTCCGTTTCGGCGTGTTAGAGGACAAGTTGGGACATGTCTATCTCGGCTTTCAGTGCTTACCAGTCAAGTGAGTATAAAAGAACTTGTGGAGAGCTGGACATGTCCCAACTTGTCCTCTAACACGCCGAAACGGAGGTGTTCCTTTGTCTCGCTTCATCAGCGAATCGGTCGTAGACGCGCGAGCCTCCGCGCGGCTTTCCATGACAAAATCTCTTGTTAAAAGTGAAATCTGCCTGAAAATGGCTGATGTCCAGGTCTTGTGATAACCAGAGAAAGAGCACACGACGGTCTCGTATCCACAGAGCCATCAGCTTAGAAATGATCCAGTGGTTTGTGCCACATCGTCGCAGCTCGCAGCGCGGCGCACCGACCGTCCTTTAAAGGGGTCCTTAAACCTGTAGTTAAAGTCCTTATTCTCTGTGAAGCCTGTAAAATTTTCACTGAAAACCAGATAAATTTTTCGAATGGTTTCCAGGTGCCAGTCTCTAACAGCTTCTGAAAAAATTCTGAGGGAAAAAAAGTCCTTTTCATTCCGCCATTTCCAGACAATGAAAATCCGACGAGGGGGCGGGACCACTCCTTCCACAAGGCGTGCTCACAGGCGAATGACGTCACCGACAGGCGTGGAAAAACTCACGCATGCGCACGAGGGTTCAGCATGTCTGACGTAAAAACATATGATGAAATCCATATAGTTTTTGAAAAAAATAAAAAGGTACGATACTTTACGGACAGACCTCGTAGATTCAGCCTGTCAGGTGCTTTGACAGTGCGCGATGATCTTCTCAACACTGGCACGTCAGTCTCTACAGCTCTCTGGTGGATCATCTGGCGGTGGATCATCTGATGGCGGTGGGGGCTGGATCTCCCTGAGAATCTTCATCTGTCTGTTTTTGCCAGGTGTCTTGTGTTTTTAGTAGACTCCGTTGATTTCTTCTGAGAACTTGACCATCTTCTGTTTTGACATTGTAAGATCTTGGACTCACTTCCTCAAGAACTGTTGCTTCTTACTCCAGGTGTTGGAATCATGTATTCTCACTGTGTCATGCCTAGCCAGTGGCACTAAGCTTTTGTTGACTTGTCATAATTTGCTTTTGTCTCTTTTGAAGATGTTTTTGTTTTTGCTTCACTTCCTTTTGTTCTGTTCTGAGGTGTATGGAAGTGTGGTGCGTAGTCTGCGTCCCATAAGAATTTCTGCAGCTTAAAACCTTCCTTTTTGAAAAAGCTTATAGTTAGGGCTGGATCAGGTGACCCTGAACCATCCCTAGTTATGCTGCTATAGACTTAGACTGGCTGGGGGGTTTCCCATGATGCACCCAGTGTTTCTTTTATTCACCTCTTTTTACTCTCTATGCACCACTCTGCTTTTAATCATTGGTGATTGATCTCTGCTCTCTTCCACAGCATGTCTTTTCCTGGTTCTCTCCCTCAGCCCCAACCAGTCCCAGCAGAAGACTGCCCCATCCCTGAGCCTGGTTCTGCTGGAGGTTTATTCCTGTTAAAAGGGAGTTTTCCTTCCCACTGTCGCCAAGTGCTTGCTCACAGGGGGCGTTTGACCGTTGGGGATTTCTGTAATTATTGTATGGCTTTTGCCTTACAATATAAAGCACCTTGGGGCAACTGTTTGTTGTGATTTGGCGCTATATAAATAAATTGATTTGATTTGATTTGCAGGGGACAGGCCATGCTCCAAGAGGCGACGCTCGATAACTCAGCAGGAGCTAAGTATGGATCTGAATGACTTTCTTGCAGCTGTTTGACTATGTGCATACCTTTCTCTGCCTTTCCATTTGATTGGGCATACAGGGGACGAGAAGTCACATGGCGAAAGTCATATTCTGTGCAAGATCCTGAAACTCTTTGTGTTTATAACTTTGATCACGGACAAACTGAGGAAAGTGGACATTTACCGTTTGGCATGCTTTGTATTTTGAGTCAAGGGTGAACGCCACCAAAACGGAACGTTGATAGGACAAATATGTTTGGAGAAACTACGGATATTAGCTAACAACACTGAACAACGGATGTTGATAATTACATTCTGGACTCACTCACCATTCCAGCAGGGGGCTGTAAATCATCTATGTATTAAAAGCAAAGTGTCGTCTGTGTACATGTTTATGTGCATGTGTGCATGATTTTATTTAGTAAGTTCAATGTAAAAATATATGGATGACACAAGAAAGTGAAAACACTTATTTCTATTGTGGTCCATTTAACCCCTTAATGCCTATTGTTGCATATATGCTACAATATTTGACTCAAATATGCAACATACCAAATTGACCAGTATGCCTGTTGTCGCAAATTTGCAACATACCATTATTATTATTATAACACCAACATTACCAAAATACCAAAATTACTATTTATTTTTTGTGCAAAAGTGAAATGAATAATCTCAACATTATTTACCATCTACTTAAAGGCAAAAACACACACAAACATTTTTTATATACAGCTATATAAATTCAGGCGTTAAGGGGTTAAAAATCAAATGACAAAATAGAAGTAATAAAATAATAATAATCCTGATAATAATAATAATCCTGATAATAATAATAATAATCATAAGGATAGTGTTTATATGACAGTGTTTATAGGATAGTAAGTTAACATAAAAAATTATGTAATTATCAGGAAATAAAGGATTGGTTCTTACTCTAAACACTGTTGAGGTCTAAGATTCTAAAAACTTTCTGGACTCACACGCCATTCCAACTCATTGTAAAAACTTTGCATAATTTATTACCACCCTTGATAAATGTCAGCTACCTATTTTATAAACACTACCCAGTGTGTTTGAAAAATGAGCGCTAGTAAAAATATATATTATTTCACTTTAACCTTCCCTTCACTACAGAACCACATTGGATCCTGGTTAGAAACCACCCAGACAAACAACTGGTCAGTCCCTACCCTCAAAAGCAGCCATATGTCTGCCACAGCCAGGTGACACATGTGTGTCTCCTTGACCTTCTCTAGCCACGGTGGCCAACACTGAGGCACATTGCATGAGGGATCATGCCCAGAGAAATGTGCTACATAGTAGTTGTGCCCTTGCAATACAAGTCATACTCCTCTGCTTGGTCATTCTGGCAGTACCTAAGGATACTCCAAAGAGACCAAGTATCAAGACATCTAGTCAGACTCTCTTTGGCCTGTTCACATTTGTAAATGGAGTTCATACATGTTTGTGGAGGGAAAAAAACCTCATATTTAAGGCATTAAAACAATAAATCCCGACTGTCTAGTTCAGCAGAGTTTCGTGCGAACGTAAACTGCAGACCTAACATCATAGTCTGTGTGTTGACATTGACAATGAACAATCCTTGCAGATATCCAGATTTATTTTGACATTATTACTGTATTAGTGCTGTATTGATGGTCTCTTGCCTTTTTATTGCTGTTGTTATCCCTCATGGGAGGTCTTCCAAGCATGTCCAGCTGGGAGGAGGCCATAGGAAAGACCCAGTTCACGCTCCCTAAAGTGTGCCGTGGATCCCAGATGGGTTGGAAATGCCTCAGGATTTTTCAGGCAGAGTTGGAAGATTTAAACTGAGGATAGGGAAATGTGGGATGAGCTGCTTGCTCTACTGCCGCTGCAACATGGACCCGCATAGGCCGAAAATTAATGAATGAGGCTATGTGCTATAAGTAATAAGTCCCGTAGGCCCTGAGGTCCACTGATGCAAGCCTGTTGTGTGGGCCGCCTGAAGAGGAGGTACTGCTGGCCCACCACCAGAGGGCGCCCTGCCTGAAGTGCGGGCTTCAGGCACGAGAGGGCGCCGCCGCCACGGACACAGCCGGGGGTGACAGCTGTCACTCATTATCTCTTGACAGTTGTCACCCATCTACTCTACATCATCTCCACCTCGTTGCCGAGATATCATCTACCTGTGAAGGTAATATCCTCAGCCAGAAACTAACTGTGTTCTAGTCTGAATTCATTTTGCAGCTGCTTTCCTGTGGAGTGCCTTATCAGTGAGGTTGGCGTAATCCACAACGGCTTCGCTTCACACCCCAACCAGATAAGTGTTTGACGGGAGCTGCACGAGTGTGTGTTAGAGGTGGAGGTGACTTTCCACCTTCTGACTGTTTTTATTACTGGGTGTGCACACACCCACGTCTCACTGTTTGTGCTCCTCGCCAGCAGTACCAGATCCGACAGTCGGGGATGGTGATCACCTGGGAATTTGGGACTTGGCGGCTCCAGTATTCACCGGGTTCTGTGGCGGTGGAAATCGTGTGGTTCCGGCTCTTCTCAGGACAGACGTCTTCTATCCTCGAGCCTGGCCACACGTCACTGTTGTGGATTGCCTGCTATCAGATTCGTTGTGCACATTCACAACATTAAATTGTTACCTTTTGGCTCATCTATTGACCGTTCATTTGCGCCCCCTGTTGTGGGTCCGTGTCACTACACTTTTCCCAACAGGATATCTCGGCTAACGTCATGGATCCCGAGGGGCGTCAACCATCTGTTGGACAGCCAATGGAAGAGCAGGGTGCACAGGCGTCGGCTGGAGGCGTGATTGGTGAGTTGCAGCACATCCTCACCGCCTTTACCGCTCGGATGGACCTGATGACCGAGCAACACATCATCCTTAATCGCAGGATGGAGGCTCTCACCGCACAGGTGGAAGCGTGCACTCAGGGCGCTGCTGCAGCTCCTCCTCCTGCCGACCCGGTGCCGAATACAGACATTCCACTGGTCATTCAACGACCCCCCCCCCCCACCATCCCCTGAAGCATACATAAGCACCCCAGAGCCATACGGAGGTTGTGTGGAGACGTGCGCGGACTTATGCAGTGTTCGCTCGTCTTTGCACAACGTCCCGTGATGTACGCGTCTGACGCCAGCAAGGTGGCTTACGTGATTAATTTGCTTCAAGGTGAGGCACGCGCTTGGGCTACAGCGCTTTGGGAACAAAGTTCACGGCTCCTTGCCTCTTATACTGGGTTTGTGAGGGAGCTCAGAACTGTTTTGATCACCCTAACAGAGGCGAAACCGCGTCTACCGTGCTGCTGTCAATGAGACAGGGGCGCCGGAGCGCAGCCGCATATGCAGTCAACTTCCGCATCATGGCTGCGAGATCCGGCTGGAATATGACTGCGCTCCGCGCCGCCTTCATAAACGGACTGTCGTCGGTCCTGAAGGAGCACCTGGTGGCTAAGGAGGAACCGCGGGATTTGGCTGAGCTTATCGATTTGGTTATACGGTTGGACAATCGGTTAGAAGAACGCCGACGGGATTGAGGCGAAGGGCGCGGTCAGGCACAAGCCGTCCCTCTTCCTCCCGGGTCTGAAAGGGAGCCGTCTTCCCCACGCTCCACAGCAACAGCGCTCCGTGTGGCTACAGCTCCCCCTGCTGATGATGCTAGGGACACGAGCAGGGCCACATTCAGACAAAGGAGGCTGGTCCGCGGGGAGTGCTTTGTCTGCGGCTCGAGTGAGCATCAGCAGAGAGACTGCCCCAAACGGTCAAAACACGAACGCCCGCCCTTAGAGACTGGGCTGAGGGGGGGTCAAAACATTCACGTGGGTCATACTCATCTTTCAACACGACTCCCAGTTACAATCCTGAGCGGGGATTTAACCCTTCAAGCCCCAGCACTGGTGGACACGGGGTCAGAAGGGAATCTGCTGGATAGCAGATGGGCAAGGGAGGTAGGGCTCCCTCTAGTGGCGTTTTCTTCCCCAGTGAGGGTGCGAGCACTAGATGGCACTCTTCTCCCTTTTATCACACACAAGACACTACCTGTAACCCTGGTAGTGTCTAGGAATCACCGGGAGGAGATTGAGTTTTTTGTAACTCCTTCCACCTCCCGCGTGATTTGGGCTTCCCATGGATGATTAAACACAATCCCCGGATTGATTGGCCATCTGGGGTTGTGGCTCAGTGGAGCGAAACCTGCCACCGGAATTGTTTAGGATCCTCGGTTCCTCCCGGTGTAAACGTTAAGGAGGAGGTTAAAGTCCCTCCCAATCTGACGGCGGTGCCGGTTGAGTACCACGATCTTGCTGACGTCTTCAGCAAAGATCTGGCGCTCACCCTTCCCCCGCACCGTCCGTACGATTGTGCCATTGATTTGGTCCCGGGCGTTGAGTTCCCGTCCAGCAGGCTGTACAATCTCTCACGTCCCGAGCGCGAATCAATGGAGACCTACATCCGGGACTCATTAGCTGCCGGGTTGATCCGGAATTCCACCTCCCCAATGGGTGCAGGTTTCTTTTTTGTGGGCAAGAAAGATGGCGGACTCCGTCCATGCATTGATTACAGGGGGCTGAATGACATAACGGTTCGTAATCGATACCCTTTACCCCTGTTGGATTCAGTGTTCACACCCCTGCATGGAGCCCAAATTTTCACCAAACTGGACCTTAGGAATGCGTACCACCTGGTTCGGATCCGGAAGGGAGACGAATGGAAGACGGCATTCAACACCCCATTAGGTCATTTTGAGTACCTGGTCATGCCGTTCGGCCTCACTAACGCCCCCACGACGTTCCAAGCATTAGTAAACGACGTCTTGCGGGACTTCCTGCACCGATTCGTCTTCGTATATCTGGATGACATACTCATCTTTTCCCTGGACCCTGAGACTCATGTCCAGCATGTACGTCAGGTCCTGCAGCAGTTGTTGGAGAACCGGCTGTTTGTGAAGGGCGAGAAGTGTGAGTTCCACCGCACCTCTTTGTCCTTCCTGGGGTTTATCATCTCCTCCAACTCCATCGCCCCTGATCCGGCCAAGGTTGCGGCGGTGAGAGATTGGCCCCAACCAACAAGCTGTAGGAAGCTACAACAGTTCCTTGGCTTTGCGAATTTCTACAGGAGGTTCATTAAGGGCTACAGTCAGGTAGTTAGCCCCCTGACAGCCCTGACCTCTCCAAAAGTCCCCTTCACCTGGTCGGATCGGTGCGAAGCTGCGTTCAAGGAGTTGAAACGCCGGTTCTCGTCTGCACCAGTTCTGGTGCAGCCCGACCCTAGCCGCCAGTTTGTGGTTGAAGTGGACGCCTCTGACTCAGGGATAGGAGCCGTGCTATCCCAGAGCGGAGAGACCGATAAGGTTCTTCACCTGTGTGCCTACTTTTCCCGCAGGTTGACCCCAGCTGAACGGAACTATGAAGTCGGCAATTGAGAACTCCTTGCGGTGAAAGAGGCTCTTGAGGAGTGGAGACACCTGTTGGAGGGAGCGTCTGTGCCGTTCACGGTTTTCATTGACCATCGGAACCTGGAGTATATCAGGACAGCCAAGCGGCTGAACCCCAGGCAAGCCCGCTGGTCACTGTTCTTCAGGCGTTTTGACTTCCAAATCACCTACCGCCCCGGGACCAAGAACCAGAGATCGGATGCCTTGTCCCGGGTGCATGAAGATGAGGTCAAGACTGAGCTGTCGGATCCACCGGAGCCCATCATTCCGGAGTCCACTGTCATGGCCACCCTCACCTGGGACGTGGAGAAGACCATCCGGGAGGCCCTGGCACAGAGCCCGGACCCCGGAACTGGGCCGAAGAACAAACTCTACGTCCCACCAGAGGCCAGGGCTGCTGTCTTGGATTTCTGTCATGGTTCTAAGCTCTCCTGTCATCCAGGGGTGCGAAGGACCGTGGCAGTGGTCCGGCAGCGCTTCCGGTGGGCATCCCTGGAGGCCGACGTCCGGGAATATATCCAGGCCTGCACCACCTGTGCCAGGGGCAAGGCAGACCACCAGAAGGCACAGGGACTTCTTCAGCCACTTCCCGTGCCTCATCACCCCTGGTCCCACATCGGTCTGGATTTTGTCACGGGCCTCCCGCCATCCCAGGGCAACACTACCATCCTCACGATAGTGGACCGATTCTCCAAGGCGGCCCACTTCATGGCCGTCCCGAAGCTCCCCACGGCCCAGGAGACTGCAGACCTTCTGGTCCACCATGTCGTCCGTCTGCATGAGATACCCACCGACATCGTCTCTGATCGTGGTCCCCAGTTTTCCTCACACGTCTGGAGGAGCTTCTGCCGGGAACTGGGGGCCACCGTGAGCCTCTCGTCCGGGTATCACCCACAGACCAATGGACAGGCGGAACGGGCTAATCAGGAACTGGAGCAAGCCCTGCGCTGTGTGACGTCCGCACACCCGACGGCCTGGAGTGAACATCTGGCCTGGATTGAGTATGCGCATAACAGCCAGGTGTCCTCTGCCACCGGCCTCTCCCCATTTGAGGTGTGTTTGGGGTATCAGCCCCCATTGTTCCCCGTGGTGGAGGGAGAGGTCGGTGTGCCCTCGGTCCAGGCCCACCTGCGGAGGTGCCGTCGGGTGTGGCGCTCCGCCCGTTCTGCCTTGTTGAAGGCCCGGACGAGGGTGAAGACCCATGCAGACTGCCGGCGGTCCCCGGCCCCTGCTTACCGGCCCAGGCAGGAGGTGTGGCTATCCACAAAGGACATCCCTCTCCAGGTGGTCTCCCCGAAGCTCAAGGACAGGTACATCGGACCTTACAAAATCCTCAAAATCCTCAGTCCTGCCGCAGTGAAGCTCCGCCTCCCAGCTTCACTGTGGATCCACACGGTTTTTCACGTGTCACGAATCAAACCTCACCATACCTCACTCCTCTGTGCTCCCGGACCGGCGCCGCCTCCTGCCCGGATCATCGACGGGGAGCCGGCTTGGATGGTGCGCCGGCTCCTGGACGTCCGGTGGATGGGCCGGGGGTTCCAGTATTTGGTGGACTGGGAGGGGTATGGCCCAGAGGAACGCTCCTGGGTGAAGCGGAGCTTCATCCTGGATCCGGCCCTCCTGGCCGATTTCTACCGCCGCCACCCAGACAAGCCTGGTCGGGCCAGGAGGCGCCCGTTGAGGGGGCAGGGTCCTGTTGTGTGGGCCGCCTGAAGAGGAGGTACTGCTGGCCCACCACCAGAGGGCGCCCTGCCTGAAGTGCGGGCTTCAGGCACGAGAGGGCGCCGCCGCCACGAACACAGCCGGGGGTGACAGCTGTCACTCATTATCTCTTGACAGCTGTCACCCATCTACTCTACATCATCTCACTCCATAAAGACCGGACATCATCTCCACCTCGTTGCCGAGATATCATCTACCTGTGAAGGTAATATCCTCAGCCAGAAACTAACTGTGTCCTAGTCTGAATTCATTTTGCAGCTGCTTTCCTGTGGAGTGCCTTATCAGTGAGGTTGGCGTAATCCGCGACAGCTTCGCTTCACACCCCAACCAGATAAGTGTTTCACAGGAGCTGCACGAGTGTGTGTTAGAGGTGGAGGTGACTTTCCACCTTCTGACTGTTTTTGTTACTGGGTGTGCACACACCCACGTCTCACTGTTTGTGCTCCTCGCCAGCAGTACCAGATCCGACAGTCGGGGACGGTGATCACCTGGGAATTCGGGACTTGGCGGCCCCAGTATTCACCGGGTTCTGTGGCGGTGGAAATCGTGTGGTTCCGGCTCTTCTCAAGACAGACGTCTTCTATCCTCGAGTCTGCCCTACGTCACTGTTGTGGATTGCCTGCTATCAGATTCTGTGATTGTCTGTATATTCGTTGTGCACATTCACAACATTAAATTGTTACCTTCTGGCTCATCTATTGACCGTTCATTTGCGCCCCCTGTTGTGGGTCCGTGTCAGTACACTTTCCCCAACACAAGCCTTTATCCCCTGAAGTGGATGAGAGTCTGCAACTCCCCCTAGATGAAGCACCAGTCTGACAGAGTTTAATTCCCCAGCCAAAGCTGGTAGCCTTTACAACTGGGTGGACTGAGACAATGCACATGAATTGTCTTGCTAAAGGAAACAGACAGGCAGCCTGACCAAGAACTGACCTTAGATTTTTGAGGGGTGATTGAGAAGTTTTGAGCCTGACCCAGAAAAAGTAGGCTGTAGTTCTCCATCTTTTGTATTTTCAGAAACCACATTTTTCATGAATTTCTGCAAAAATACATACCCAGAGGGAATGTCAAGTACAGTTTCCCCAGTGATTACTTAAAATGTAGATTTCTTATCCTTACATTATTATTGTTATTCATTCATTTATTCATTTTCTACACCTGCTTATTCCAGTTAAGGATCACGGGGACGATTTTGTTGCTGTTGTTGTCATTAGGTTATGTGTATAATAAGGGGGAAACTAACAATAGCTTCAATTTAAAAAAAACAAACAAAAAACTGTAATTTCACTGCTTGTTTCCTTCGTAAGATATGGCAAAATCGTTGCGGAAGTGGTGAGCTGTGAAATGTCATCAGGCGCTTCGGCTAACTGTCTTCAGATAATAAAGAGAATTTATAAATTTTATCTAAAATCATATTAAGAGAGTATTGTAGAAGTTGTGTTTTGGCAAAAAGACAAGCCGAAACTTTTCTCATTAAGACTCCTTGAGTCGCGTTTATTAACAGACTACTTATAAGAAAGTGAATTATGCCGTAAGTGTTGAGAGCACTACACATGCCCCCCCCAGAATTCACTTTAACAGGACACCTGAAAAAAAGAAAAAAAAAAAGTATCAACAGCATGGGGGAGCGAATCAAACGTCCAGTGTGGCTCCGCCGTATGAGAGAAGGCGGAACCGCCCCCTCAGTGGCCGTCTGCAGGGCTCCCCTGCGGCATGGTCGAGGGGCAGGGGGAACAGGAAAAGGGGGCCTAGTCAGAGGCCGTCCTCATTTTGGGGGTTGCGCCAACTCAACTTGCGTGGCCAGATCTAGGTGAGCTGGCTTAAGGCGGTCCACAGATATACACTCCGGTTTGCCCCAATGTCTACCACAAAGTGCTTGTCCCCAGTTTCCACAACACGGAAAGGGCCCTCGTAAGGCGGACGGAGAGGTCCGTGGTGACCATCTGCTCGAATGAAAACATAGCCAGCAGACTGTAGGCTACTGGGGACGTGAGAGTTCGGCAAACTGTGACAGGAAGTAGGAAGTGGAGCAAACAGCCTGGCATTATCCAACAGGCTGGAGCGCTGGAATGTGGCTGACCAAGGGGTCATGGCGTTAGGGACAAAATCCCCGGGGACCCGTAGTGGCTGACCATAGACCAGCTCTGCAGAGGAGGCCTGAAGGTCTTCCTTCGGTGCTGTCCTGTTGCCCAGCATGACCCATGGGAGCTTGTCAGCCCAGGAACTGTCCTTCAGGCTAGCATGCAGGGAGGCTTTCATTGACCCGTGAAAACATTCGCAGAGGCCATTACTCTGGGGGTGGTAGGCCGTGGTGCGGTGGAGTTTAACTCCCAAGCTTCCTGCGACAGCGTTCCAAAGTTCAGAGGTAAACTGAACGCCCCAGTCTGAGGAAATGTCTGATGGGGTGCCAAAACGGGACACCCAGGTGCCAATAAATGCCCGTGCCACATCAGCCAATGTTATAGATGACAGTGGAACTGCCTCTGCCCACCGTGTGGTCCTGTCGACCATAGTGAGCACATGAGTGTAACCCTGCAAGGGTGGAAGTGGGCCAACTAGGTCGATGTTGACGTGGTCGAAACGTCGTTCTGGCACTTGAAACTGTTCCAGTGGCGCTTTGGTGTGGCGGTGTACTTTGGCACGTTGGCACTCCACACAGGTGTTCGCCCAGTCCCTCACGTCCTTGTTAAGACTGTGCCACACAAACTTGGCTGCCACCAGCCATTGTGAGGCCTTGGTTCCAGGGTGTGAGAGGCCATGGATGGCATCAAAAACAGGTCGCCTCCACTTCGCAGGCACAACAGGCCTAGGAGAGCCCATGGAGACGTCGCAAAGCAGAGTGGTGCCAGCGTCGCCAAATGCCACATCCTGCAGCTGCAGCCCAGTAACGGATGAACGGCAAGCCTGCACATCCGGGTCTGTGGCCTGCTATGCTGCCATGCTGTCGTAGTCCAGCAAAAATCCTGGATGTGCGGTACTGGGTAGCGGTCGGGCGTTGTCGCGTCGTTGAGCCGTCGGTAGTCCCCGCAAGGACGCTAGCACCCCCCGGCTTGGGGACGAGGTGTAGGGGGGAGGCCCAAGGCCTGTTGGAGCAACGAACAATCCCCAGGCGCTCCATGGACTCGAACTCTGTCTTGGCCACGGCAAGCTTGTTCGGCTCGAGGCGTCGAGCGCGGGCGTATACAGGCAGGCCAGTGGTGTCAATGTGATGCTCGACACCGTGCTTGGCTGTGGAAGAGGAGAAGGTGGGCTACATGAGTGCTGGGAACTCGGCGAGCAGACGCTGGAAACTGTCCGTGACAGAGAGCAGGCTGGAGAGGTGCAGTGCATCAGAGTCGCTGAGGGCGCATGCATACGAACAGAAAGTGACGGCGTCGATCAAGCGCTGATTTTTAACGTCCACCAACAGTCCATATGTACACAAAAAAATCTGACCCTAAGAGGGGAACGGCTACTTTGGCAGTCACAAAGTCCCAGCCAAAGCGTTGGCCCCCAAAACACAGTTCAACATGCCTTGTGCCGTACATACAGATGGGGCTACCATTGGCGGCTTCCATGGGGGGGCTGTGGGTGTCAGCTACCACGTCCACCTGTGAAGCAGGCAGTATACTCCGCTGTGCCCCTGTGTCACAGAGGAAGCGTCGGCCGGAGACGGAGTCGTGGATGAAGAGCAGCCTGCCAGCATGGCCGATGCTCACAGCCACTAGTGAGCGCCGGCCTTGGCGTTTCCCACTCCACTGAAGCTGCATGGAGAGCGGCATCGTTTGGCCTTGGGGCCAAACCTGGCATGGTAGAAGCACACACCTGAAGACTGCTGCCGACGCGGGGCTGCTGCTGCGATGAGCATATGATCATCCGGTACCTCTGATACAGCACCAGCAGGGAGAAGGGCGGCTGCGCAGGGCTGCTGACTCGCCAGGAAACACTTGTCAGCCTCAGCAGCCAGTGCTCTGCAATCAGTGCTGGCAGTGTTGGCCAAAGCAGCTCTCACATGAGCAGGCAGTTGGTGTAGGAAAAGGTGGAGGAAAAGGAAATCTGGCTTGTTGTCGCCAAGCAGGTCGAGCATTCTGTCCATTAGCTCTGAGGGCTTGCTGTCACTGAGTCCTTGAAGAGAGAAAAGCCTATTGGCCCTCTCAGCGTCAGACAGTTCGAATGTTTGAAGTAAGTATTCCTTCAGAGTTTCATACTTTTCCGTCAGAGGAGGACGTTTAAGAAGGCTCACCACTCTCGATGCCGTAGAACTTCAGAGGGCAGATACCACGTAGTAGTATTTAGTTTCATCAGCGGTGATCTGACGCAAGGCAAACTGTGCCTCAGTCTGAGCGAACCAGGCTGAAGCAGAAGATTCCCAGAATTCTGGAAGCTTGAGAGACACAGCATTGGCGGTCATGGCGATCTGGATACGTCCAGTAAACAAACGTCGGGGTCACCAGTGTAGAAGTTGTCTTTTGGCGAAAAGACGAGCCGAAACTTTTCTCATTAAGACTCATTGAGTCGCGTTTATTAACAGACTACTTATAAGAAAGTGAATTATGCCGTCAGTGTTGAGAGCACTACAGTATGTTAAATAGCTGGGGGTGTGTGGCTGGGACTGAATAACAAAATGTCAGTTTGTGAAACTGAACCGACGGCTGCTGCTTGCGGTCAGCAGACAGAAGTTGTCCAATAAGTTTCAGGTTTGGGTGGTTTTTGTTGTGGGCTGGGATGTTTGGCTGGCTTGGTTTTTGTTTTCTGTTTCTCCCACCAGGTGGTATGCATTCAGGACTGAGTGGCTGAGCATTAGGACCTCACCCTGAACACCTGAGGCTTGTTTTCACGTGCAGGTCATCAGGACTCACAGCTGTGGTGTATTTTGTCTTGATCAGAGATTGCTGCATTTAAACCTTGAATGCACAGTGTGTGATTGCCAGAGACTCGACCTTGTGAGCAGACGTGTGAGATCGACGTCAGGAGAACAATCTCACCATCACGGACGCAGAGACCACTCCAGGTTTGACGTCACAGTCTGTGAAGGAGGATTGGGTGAGGTCTCACGCTCTTCAGCACACTTCCTGAGGTAATTTGGTTTTGGTGACTTTTATGAAGTAATGACAGTGGATTTGGTGTCCCTCACACCTTGTTGTATTGAGCTGTCACATTATGCTAATTGTCTAATCAGCTTCTGCTGCAGTGGAGATTTGAACTGAGTTGTTCCGTGCCTGCAGGGTGAGAAGCTGATGTATAGATTTAAGCCAGGAAGTGTTTGTTGATTGCGTGCACCTTTGAGTTGTGTCTCTCTGTGTGGAGTTGGACTCACCTCCATGTTTTCTCTCTTCAGACTTGGTTTGTCGCGGCCACCTGGGGGGTGTCGGCGGGGTCCCTGGGTCCGAACTGCTGTGGCTCCGGACCGTTTGCGCTGTTGAGAGCGCGCCGTGTTTCCACCTCACCAGACCGCGGACTTTTTAGTTGTTTAGCACTTCACCCACTGTTATGTTTATTAAATTCTGTTATCTTTTGAACCGTGCTCTGCTTATTTTATGCTGGGTCCTGTCAAACGCTGGGTCGGTGCTCCGACCGCGTCCGACACATAACAGTTTTTGGAGGCAGTAGGCATTTCATTTTGTGTACTTGCATGCTTGACTGATGTAAATTAAATTGATCATGTGATAACACCATGTCATGAACTGATTGATTCCAAATAAAGTATTTATTCACTCGAATGCATCACATTCCATAATATCATGATGTAGGGGAGACCGGGGCCAAAGAAATGTTTTACATTTATATTCCTCTGAAACATTGTGGCCTGCATTTTGAGGGTCAAATTTTGTTAAGTAAAGCCATAGGTTTTTTTAAATCTTTATTACAGCCTTACTTTAAAGCCAAAAGAAGCGAGACATCAGGCTAAAATATGGAAGAGTGTAGAAATGTATGTCACTGCACAGGAGCATCAGAACTGCTAATTTATACACAGCAGTTTACTACAGAAAAAAAATCTACAAATGTATTACTTTTTAACTTCAAGATTAATTTCTGATTACTCTACATTTTGAAGTTAAAAAAAAAAAAACACCAAAGAAGGGCCTTTATAAGCCCTGAAAGCAAAAACTTCAGTGGGATCGAAGCCTAAGCAGTCCACGGACCCCTGGCTTCTTGTGATTTTTCCATCCCATTACGCTGAGAAAAAAATCCTGCTGAGAACCCTGGCCTATAGCATGGACTGTATTGTGAATGTAATAATTTAGAATTGATTTTTTTTGTGTGTGTGTGTCATGAATGTTACATGCTATAAATGTTGTACATACCAACATGACATTGTGAATGTACAGTACTTTGCAAAAGTATTTGGCCCCTTTGTATTCCATGCATTTTAAATTATTTATACAATTTCAAATACAAAAAGTAAATCAGGTTTCTCAATATAAAAATTTGGAAAATTATGTTCCTTAAACTCAAACCTAAAACAAATCTCTGCAACTTGACATTAATTAATAGAAAATATAAAGGCCAAGATGATGGCTTGCAAAAGTAACGGGCCTCTTTGGTATAATACCTGTAAATAATCAGCTTTATTGCCAGTTTTCTTCAGACAAGTCAGGGGATGGATACATGAACATTTCCAAGTCACTGAATATGTCTTGGACTTTATTTACTGCAATTATGAAGAAATACAAACAGTATTGCACTCTATGGTAAATGTGCATAGAGTGGACAGTTCTCAAAAACTAAGTGACTGTGCAAGAAGGAGAAGAGTGAGGAAAGCCACCAAGACACCCAGAAAGTCCAGAAGAAGTTGAAGTTGAAGAAATTGTGCACAGTGCAAGTTTTGCATTTTGCATCACCAGTTATACAGCTTCATGATGAAGTGGTACAGAGGAGGGTTTTATTTAAAAAAAAAAAAAAAAGACCTGAAAGTTCAGCTACAATTTGCCAGGAGGTACATCTGAGATGCAAGCCTAGATTTGATGTTTAAGCGATCAAAGTACAAGCCAGAGGATACCGATGATGAATGCTGTGCTAGCCTTGGTCTTCGGTGTACCGACCTACAGTATGCCAGTGCAAAAACTGTGACAACATGGAACCTGTACTATTCGATGCAGATGAAGGTTCAAATAATCCAGTTGATTATTCTGATAATGAGGAGGCAGGGGAGGAAGATTTTGATGAACAGGGCAGTAAATAATCAGTTGGGCTTAACTGCGCCTTGCACAATGTTTGTATATTCAGTTGACCAATCTAAGAAGAGCTACAAGTATATTGTATTATAGTCTGCTAAGAATTTGTGTTCTTCCAGTTCTTTCAGTGTTGCACAACATATATGTTAATGGCACTGCATATTTTTATCCATAATTGTAGTGCATGCATAGCCCCATCATGAATGGTCAGTTGATAAACTACTTTTTAAATTAAATTTTTATTTCATACTTGTTAGATTGTTGTAGTGTTTACTCAGAAAAATAATTTGGGGTGAAGGACAGGCCAACATAACTTGTTGCAGTTTAATTTTAAATTTCATTAAATACATGTATAACAACACTTTTTTTAATGGGTGAAATTTTATTGTTTGTGGGCAGCATTCTGTTCCAATAGATATTTTCTATAGTTTGATAAATGAAAAGCAAAACAATTGAATATCAGTTAGAACTTATTTGCAGTACACGCTGCCCTTTCTCTTTTAAAGGGATGTCCTTGGAGTATCACTCTAAAAAATGTTTTATCCATCTGTGCACTATTTTGAAATACCCCTTGTGTCCATGAATTGGAGGTAATTATTCATGCTTTTACAGCACATCTAGAAAGTATCCACAGCACTTCACTTGTCCACATTTTGCAAGTAAATAGATGGGTATCAGTGGGGGGCATCTCTAATAGAGTTGTAAATTAAATCAGTCTGTGAAGGTGTGTATTTATTAATGCGTAATGTAATTAATGTGTATGTTTAATTTGTAATTAATGTGTATTTATAAATGAAAAGCAAAACAATTTAATATCAGTTAGAACTTATTTGCAGTACACGCTGCTCTTTCCCTTTTAAAGGAATTATTGTAGAAATTGTATTTTTACTAATTAGTTTATTATCTCATTAATGGGACAGAGGATTTTGGAGAACAGTGGTGTTTTTTCTTAAGTATCTGTTGTGTGGGCCGCTGAAGAGCAGGTACTGCTGGCCCACCACCACAAGATGGCGCCCTGCTTGGAGTGCAGGCTCCAAGCACGAGAGGGCGTTGGCTTTGCTGGAGGTGACAGCTGTCATCAATCAACACAAGCTGTCACCCATCATCACCACTACAAAGACCGGACTGCAACTCCACCTCCTCGCCGAGAAATCAACTACCATTCAGGTAATTTCTCTGCTGCCTGACACTGTGTGTGTTTAACCTGAACTTCTATTTGCAGCCGTTTTCCTGGAGTGTTTCCTTATCTGGAGGATTGGCGTTTGGTGTGACAGCGACGGCTTCGCCTCACACCCCAACTCAGATAAGTGGTTGACCAGGAGCTGCACGAGTGTGTGTGATTGGAGGTGGAGGTTTTCCCTCCTTTACTTAAGACAGACTGTGGGATTACTGAGTGTGCAAACTAACACTCATCTGGACTGTCTCTGTTTTCTGTCAGCAGTACCGGGTCTGACTGCTGAAGACAGCAGCCACCTGGGGCGCAGGGCTTGGCGGCTCTGGTGTTCTTCAGATCCGCTGGTGGTGGAAGCTGTGTGGGGATCCGGCTCTTCTCTCTCCAGGCGTCTTCTGTCGTCGAGCCTGCCCACACGTCACCTGGTGTATGATTGACAGTCCACCATATTGTTATTGTCTGTACGTTGTTGTGCGATTCACAACATTAAATTGTTACTTTTTGGCTTATCCATTGTCCGTTCATTAACGCCCCCTGTTGTGGGTCCGTGTCACGTCACTTTCACAACAGGATTTCTCGGCCAGCGTCATGGATCCTGAGGGGCATCAACCATCGCTTGAACAGCCAATGGGAGAGCGAGGTGCACAGGCAGGAGGCGTGCTGGGTGAGCTGCAGCACATCTTAACCGCCTTTGCCGCTCGGTTGGACTTAGTTACCGAGCAGAGCAGTGTTCTCAATCGCAGGATAGAGGCTCTCACCGCCCAGGTGGAAGCGCGTGCTCAGGGCGCTGCTGCAGCACCTCCTCCTGCTGACCGTGTGCCAGAAACAGACATTCCGCTGGTCGTTCAACGACCCCCCCCACCTTCCCCTGAAGCATACATAAGCCCTCCGGAGCCGTATGGAGGCTGTGTGGAGACGTGCACGGACTTCTTGATGCAGTGCTCGCTCGTCTTTTCACAGCGTCCCGTCATGTACGCGTCAGATGCTAGCCGGGTGGCTTACGTTATAAATTTGCTTCGAGGAGAGGCACGCGCCTGGGCTACGGCGTTTTGGGAGCAGAATTCACGGCTCCTAACGGTTTATACTGAGTTTGTGAGGGAGTTCCGACAGGTGTTCGACCACCCTCATAGAGGCGAGACCGCTTCAAGTGTGCTGCTGTCGATAAGACAGGGGCGTCGAAGTGCAGCGAAGTATGCAGTCGACTTCCGCATCGCGGCAGCGCGAGCCGGCTGGAATACTGTTGCGCTCCGCGCCGCCTTTATAAACGGACTGTCTCTGGTCCTTAAGGAGCACCTGGTGGCGAAGGACGAGCCGCGGGATTTAGATGGGCTTATCGACTTGGTTATACGGTTAGACAACCGATTAACAGAACACCGACGGGAGCGAGACGAAGGGCGTGGTCAGGCACAAGCCGTCCCTCTTCCTCCCGGGTCTGAAAGGGAGCCGACTTCCCCACACTCCACTGCCAGGGCTCTCCACGTGACAACAGCTCCCCCTGCTGACGTTGCTATGGAAACGAGCAGGGCCAAAAAACGATCAGATCAGAGACAAAGGAGGCTGATCCGTGGAGAGTGTTTTCTCTGCAGCTCTACTGAGCACACACAGAGAGAATGCCCCAAACGATCAAAACAGCAGCACTCGTCCTTAGAGACTGGGCTAAGGGGAGGTCACAATACCCACGCGGGGAAACCCCGTAAATCTGCACGAATCCCAGTCACGATCCTGAGTGGGGATTTAACCCTTCACGCCCCAGCACTGGTGGACACGGGGTCGGAGGGGAATCTGCTGGATAGCAGATGGGCAAAGGAGGTTGGGCTCCCTCTAGTGGCCTTACCGTCACCATTGTCGGTGCGGGCACTAGATGGCACCCTTCTTCCACTAATCACACACCAGACTCAGCCAGTGACATTGGTGGCGTCTGGGAATCACAGGGAGGAGATTGTGTTTTATGTAACACCTTCTACCTCCCGAGTGATTTTGGGTTTTCCATGGGTGTTAAAACACAATCCCCGGATTGATTGGCCGTCTGGGGTTGTGGTTCAGTGGAGCGAAACCTGCCACCGGGAGTGTTTAGGATCCTCGGTTCCACCCGGTGTGACAGCTAAGGAGGAGGTTTTAGTCCCCCCCAATCTGGCGGCGGTGCCAGCCGAGTACCACGACCTTGCTGACGTCTTCAGCAAGGATCTGGCACTCACGCTGCCCCCGCATCGTCCGTACGATTGTGCCATTGATTTGATACCGGGCGCTGAGTACCCGTCCAGCAGGCTGTACAACCTCTCACGTCCGGAACGAGAATCAATGGAGACCTACATCCGGGACTCGTTAGCTGCTGGGTTGATCCGGAACTCCACCTCCCCGATGGGTGCTGGTTTCGTTTTTGTGGGCAAGAAGGACGGCGGACTCCATCCATGCATTGATTACAGAGGGCTGAACGAGATCACGGTTCGCAACCGATACCCATTACCTCTGTTGGATTCAGTGTTCACGCCCCTGCATGGAGCCCAAATTTTCACGAAATTGGATCTTAGGAATGCTTATCACCTGGTTCGGATCCGGGAGGGAGACGAGTGGAAGACGGCATTTAACACCCCGTTAGGTCACTTTGAGTACCTGGTCATGCCGTTCGGCCTCACCAATGCGCCCGCGACGTTCCAAGCATTGGTTAATGACGTCTTGCGGGACTTCCTGCATCGGTTTGTCTTCGTATATCTAGACGATATACTCATCTTTTCTCCGGATCCTGAGACCCATGTTAAGCATGTACGTCAGGTCCTACAGCGGTTGTTGGAGAACCGGCTGTTTGTGAAGGGCGAGAAGTGTGAGTTCCACCGCACTTCTTTGTCCTTCTTGGGGTTCATCATCTCCTCCAATTCCGTCGCCCCTGATCCGGCCAAGGTTGCGGCGGTGAGAGATTGGCCCCAACCAACGAACCGTAGGAAACTACAACAGTTCCTCGGTTTTGGAAATTTCTACCGGAGGTTCATCAAGGGCTACAGTCAGGTAGTTAGCCCCCTGACAGCCCTGACCTCCACAAAAGTCCCCTTCACCTGGTCGGATCGGTGCGAAGCCGCGTTTAGGGAGTTGAAACGCCGGTTCTCGACTGCACCGGTTCTGGTGCAGCCCGATCCCAAGCGCCAGTTTGTTGTTGAAGTGGATGCCTCTGACTCAGGGATAGGAGCCGTGCTATCCCAGAGCGGGGAGTCCGACAAGGTTCTCCATCCATGTGCCTACTTTTCCCGCAGGTTGACCCCAGCTGAACGGAACTATGACGTCGGCAATCGGGAACTTCTTGCGGTGAAGGAGGCTCTTGAAGAGTGGAGACACCTGTTGGAGGGAGCATCGGTACCATTTACAGTTTTCACGGACCATCGGAACCTGGAGTACATCCGGACCGCGAAGCGTCTGAACCCCAGGCAAGCCCGCTGGTCGCTGTTCTTCGGGCGTTTTGACTTCCGGATCACATACCGCCCCGGGACAAAGAACCAACGATCTGACGCCCTGTCCTGGGTGCACGAAGAGGAGGTCAAGACCGAGCTGTCAGACCCCCCTGAAACCATCATCCCCAAGTCCACTGTCGTGGCTGCCCTTACCTGGGACGTGGAGAAGACCGTCCGGGAGGCCCTGACACGGAGCCCGGACCCGGGGACCAGTCCGAAGAACAAACTGTACGTCCCACCAGAGGCCAGGGCTGCGGTCCTTGACTTCTGTCACGGTTCCAAGCTCTCCTGTCACCCAGGGGTGCGAAGAACCATGGCAGTGGTCCGGCAGCGCTTCTGGTGGGCGTCTATGGAAGCCGACGTCCGGGAGTATGTCCAGGCCTGCACCACCTGCGCCAGGGGCAAAGCTGACCACCACAAGGCCCAAGGCCTCCTCCAGCCTCTGCCAGTGCCTCGTCGCCCCTGGTCTCATATCGGCCTGGACTTTGTCACGGGCCTCCCGCCGTCCCAGGGAAACACCACCATCCTAACGACAGTGGACCGGTTCTCCAAGGCGGCCCACTTTGTGGCCCTCCCGAAGCTCCCGACGGCCCAGGAGACTGCAGACCTCCTGGTCCACCACGTCGTGCGTCTGCATGGGATTCCATCAGACATTGTCTCGGATCGTGGTCCTCAGTTCTCCTCCCAGGTCTGGCGGAGTTTCTGTAGGGAACTGGGGGCCACCGTCAGTCTCTCGTCTGGGTACCACCCCCAGACGAACGGGCAGGCAGAGCAGACAAACCAGGAACTGGAGCAGGCCCTCCGTTGCGTGACCTCCGCGCACCCGACGGCCTGGAGTGACCATCTGGCCTGGATCGAGTATGCTCATAACAGCCAAGTCTCGTCTGCCACCGGCCTCTCCCCATTTGAAGTGTGTTTGGGGTACCAGCCCCCATTGTTCCCGCTAGTGGAGGGAGAGGTCGGGGTGCCCTCGGTCCAGGCCCATCTGAGAAGGTGCCGTCGGGTGTGGCGTACCGCCCGCTCTGCCCTGCTCAAAGCCCGGACGAGGGCCAAGAACCATGCAGACCGCCGGCGTGCCCCGGCCCCTGCATACCAGCCTGGGCAGGAGGTTTGGCTTTCCACAAAGGACATTCCCCTGCAAGTGGAATCCCACAAGTTGAAGGACAGATACATCAGACCTTTCCCCATCCTCAAGGTCCTCAGTCCAGCCGCAGTGAAGCTGGCAGCTTCAGCTTCACTGCGGATCCACCCGGTTTTCCATGTGTCCCACATCAAACCTCACCACGTGTCACCCCTCTGTACCCCCGGACCGGCGCCGCCTCCTGCCCGGATCATCGACGGGGAGCCGGCTTGGACCGTGCGCCGGCTCCTGGACGTCCGTCGGAAGGGCCGGGGGTTCCAGTATTTGGTGGACTGGGAGGGGTATGGACCCGAAGAACGCTCCTGGGTGAAGAGGAGCTTCATCCTGGACCCGGCCCTCCTGGCCGACTTCTACCGGCGGCACCCGGACAAGCCTGGTCGGGCGCCAGGAGGCGCCCGTTGAGGGGGGGGTCCTGTTGTGTGGGCCGCTGAAGAGGAGGTACTGCTGGCCCACCACCACAAGATGGCGCCCTGCTTGGAGTGCGGGCTCCAAGCATTAGAGGGCGTCGGCTTTGCTGGAGGTGACAGCTGTCATCAATCAACACAAGCTGTCACCCATCATCACCACTACAAAGACTGGACTGCAACTCCACCTCCTCGCCGAGAAATCAACTACCATTCAGGTAATTTCTCTGCTGCCTGACACTGTGTGTGTTTAACCTGAACTTCTATTTGCAGCCATTTTCCTGGAGTGTTTCCTTATCTGGAGGATTGGCGATTGGTGTGACAGCGACGGCTTCGCCTCACACCCCAACTCAGATAAGTGGTTGACCAGGAGCTGCACGAGTGTGTGTGATTGGAGGTGGAGGTTTTCCCTCCTTTACTTAAGACAGACTGTGGGATTACTGAGTGTGCGAACTCACACTCATCTGGACTGTCTCTGTTTTCTGCCAGCAGTACCGGGTCTGACTGCTGAAGACAGCGGCCACCTGGGGCGCAGGGCTTGGCGGCTCCGGTGTTCTTCAGCTCCGTTGGTGGTGGAAGCTGTGTGGGGATCTGGCTCTTCTCTCTCCAGGCATCTTCTATCGTCGAGCCTGCCCACACGTCACCTGGAGTATGATTGACAGTCCACCATATTGTTATTGTCTGTACGTTGTTGTGTGATTCACAACATTAAATTGTTACTTTTTGGCTTATCCATTGTCCGTTCATTAACGCCCCCTGTTGTGGGTCCGTGTCACGTCATTTTCACAACAGTATCAACCATATAATCAATTAATAATGATAGTGTGTAAAACCAATCAGGGGTGACCCTCTGCTTGGGCCATGCTACAGACATAAATTACAGAACAGTTCACAAAACGAACATACAGAAAATGCTATTGGTGCAGGACAGGAGGGTCTCCAGCACAAATATCACACCCATCTCTGGATGGAACTGCACCTTAAACAGAGAGAAAAAAAAAACAGAATCCGGCATCAGAAAGACAAGAAATACAATATAATTTGTCAGCATTAAACAACAAGAAAAACTTGAATTACTAAGGTGATTGCCGGCGACGAGCCCTAAGCTTCACTAAAAGACTCAGAATTTAGGTAAAGTTGAGGCCGCGGTATGCTCCGTTTCCTAATAAAATTAATTAAAACAGTAAAAAGCATAGAACTATACTGTGCCAGTATGCTAGCCATACGAAAGGGAAAATAACTGTGTCTTAAGTCTGGACTTGAAAGTCTCCACAGAATCTGACTGTTTTATTGACGCAGGGAGATCATTCCACAAAACAGGAGCACAATAAGAGAAAGCTGTATGACCTGCAGACTTTTTATTCACCCTAAGGACACAAAGTAGTCCTGCACCCTGAGAACGCACAGCCTGGGCTAGCTGACCTAATTAAACGTAAGATTTAATTAGGTCAGCTAGGTAGGGAGATGCCAGTCCATGAACAATTTTATAGGTTAGTAGCAGAACCTTAAAATCTGATGTCACTGGGACGGGAAGCCATTGAAGAGACGCCAAAATAGGTGTAATGTGGTCAAACTTTCTGTTTCCTGGTAGATGTCTGGCTGCAGCATTTTGAACCAATTGGGGAGCCCTAATGCTGGACTGCGGAAAACCAGAAAATAGAACATTGCAGTAGTCCAATCTTGATGAGATAAACGCATGGATCAGGGTCTCAGTATCAGCCATAGACAGGATGGGACGAATCTTCACTATATTTGACAGGTGGAAGAAAGCAGTCCTCGTAATATTTCTAATGTGGAGGTCAAAGGACAATGTAGGATCAAAAAGTACCCTAAGGTTCCTCACTTTGTCAGTGTGATGTATGACACATGAGCCTAGGCTGAGCGTTAACTGGTCAAATTGATGCCAATGTCTCACTGGACCAAGAACCATCATTTCAGTCTTATCAGAGTTTAAAAGTAGGACGTTTCTAGATATCCAACTTCTCACTGATGCAAGGCAATCTTCTAAGGATTTTATGTGAATGAGATTACCAGCAGTTATCTGCATGTATAACAGTATTATCAGCATAGCAGTGAAAGGTAATCCTGAAACACCACAATATGTGCCCAAGGGGTGCTATATAAAGGGAGACAATCAGGCGGCCTAAGATGGACCCCTGTGGAACCCCAAATTTCATATCACTAAGGTTAGAGGTAGTGTTACTGTACAAAACACAGAACAACTGGTCAAGTATGATGGCAACCATGCAAGGGCACTCCCATGAATCCCAAAATGATTTTCCAGCCTATCAAGTAGAATATGATGATCCATGGTATCAAATGCAGTGCTGAGATGTAACAGCACCAGAACCATAGTGGTGCCCGAATCCATTTCAAGCAGATCATTCACCACTTTAGTGAGAGCCATCTCTGTGGAATGATATTTTCTAAAAGCAGACTGAAGTGGCTCAAAGAGATTATTCTCAGTAAGACAGTCCATGAGCTGCGTGACACTTTTTCCAGAATTTTAGAGAAAAATTATAGATTTGATATCGGCTAATAGTTTTTCAATACACTAGGGTCAAGATTAGGTTTCTTAAGTAATGGCTTAATCACTGCAGATTTGAAACATTTAGGAACAGATCCAGCAGTTAAAGAAAGATTAATAATTTCCAGCAGTCAGCCCAAGAGTGGGCCACAGGTCCTTAAACAGTTTTGTTGGTATAGGATCAAATAAACAGGTTGTACTTTTTGTTGACGTTACAAGTTTCCTCAACATGCCTAGAGAGATACTCTCAAATTCTGTAAATCTAGGTAATACCTCAGTAATGGCGGCCACCTCAATAGCAGGGTGTAGTGGCTGGGTTAAGGCATGCTGGGATATGTTTAACCTAATGTCTTCTATTTTCTTCTCAAAGTAATCCAGGAAATCATGTGCTGTAAAAGGAGAGTGAACTACAGGTGGTTGTCCATGTATAAGTGTTGCCACCGTGTTGAACAAGAACTTTGAGTTATGCTTGATTTTGTTGATCAAATCAGAGTAATAGGCCCACTTTGTAGCCAGTAGTGCATGCTTATAGTCTAAGATAGCATCATGCCATGCAAGGTGGAATACTTATAATTCTGAACTACGCCATTTCCATTCTAGACCTCTAGCCTTATGCTTGAGGTCATGCAGGTAATCATTGATCCAAGGTGACTGTGTTTTGGGGGAGCACAGTTTTAAAACAGGTGGCGCAATCATGTCGAGTGTAGTTTTGAGCACTGAGTTTAAACTATCCATAAGACTGTCTACTGATTGGGTATTTGCCAAATGTGAAGCTAAGACATCAGGCAGACTAGCTTCGAGTTCAGTCGTAGTTGAGGAGTTAATGCATCGCCGTATTGATATATAAGGTTGTTGTTCCACTAAACACAGCAGCGAAACGGTAAACTTAATAAGTGAGTGATCAGAGACCACTGATGTAAGAGGCATGATGTCAATATTCGTGACAGCAATACCACGTGCGAGAACCAAATCCATGGTAATGTGCATCGAGTACCGAATGCATTGCCGAAATCCTAATGCATCCACAATTTCCATAAATGATTTGCAGAGGGGATCAGAAGGCTTATTTATATTAATGTTAAAGTCACCAATGATCAGAATATTATCTGCACTAGTTAACAAGTTAGAGATGAACGCACCAAATTCATCTAAGAATTCAGAATATGGGCCAGGAGGCCAGGATGTTCTGACCTTGGCAATGCGTAATATCCTGAGCAGAGCAGAGAATCAGATACTCAAACAAGTTATATTTGTGACCCCAACAACTAATAAGCTAAACCTAGATTTATAAATAAGAGCAACACCCCCGCCTTGCTTCACATCACGAGGGATGTGACTAAATGTATATGCTGGTGGGCAGGCCTCATTTAAGAGGAGGACAGCTGTAGGTTTAAGCCAGGTTTCACATAACCCAATCATATCTAAGTGATGATCAATAATTAGATCATTAATCAACAATGATTTTGAGGATAGTGATCTTGTGTTAATGAGACCCAGACTAAGGATCTCAGTGGGGTTGACAGTTGAACTGTTTGGGTTCAGGCGTGTTTCCAGAGTAGCATATATACACTCAACAAAAATATAAACGCAACACTTTTGGTTTTGCTCCCATTTTGTATGAGATGAACTCAAAGATCTAAAACTTTTTCCACATAAACAATATCGCCGTTTCCCTAAAATATTGTTCACAAACCAGTCTAAATCTGTGATAGTGAGCACTTCTCCTTTGCTGAGATAATCCATCCCACCTCACAGGTGTGCCATATCAAGATGCTGATTAGACACCATGATTAGTGCACAGGTGTGCCTTAGACTGTCCACAATAAAAGGCCACTCTGAAAGGTGCAGTTTTGTTTTATTGGGAGGGGGATACCAGTCAGTATCTGGTGTGACCACCATTTGCCTCATGCAGTGCAACACATCTCCTTCGCATAAAGTTGATCAGGTTGTCAACTGTGGCCTGTGGAATGTTGGTCCACTCCTCTTCAATGGCTGTGCGAAGTTGCTGGATATTGGCAGGAACTGGTACACGCTGTCGTATACACCGGTCCAGAGCATCCCAAACATGCTCAATGGGTGACATGTCCGGTGAGTATGCCGGCCATGCAAGAACTGGGACATTTTCAGCTTCCAAGAATTGTGTACAGATCCTTGCAACATGGGGCCGTGCATTATCCTGCTGCAACATGAGGTGATGTTCTTGGATGTATGGCACAACAATGGGCCTCTGGATCTCGTCACGGTATCTCTGTGCATTCAAAATGCCATCAATAAAATGCACCTGTGTTCTTCATCCGTAACAGACGCCTGCCCATACCATAACCCCACCGCCACCATGGGCCACTCGATCCACAACATTGACATCAGAAAACCGCTCACCCACACGATGCCACACACGCTGTCTGCCATCTACTCTGAACAGTGTGAACCGGGATTCATCCGTGAAGAGAACACCTCTCCAACGTGCCAAACGCCAGCGAATGTGAGCATTTGCCCACTCAAGTCGATATTGCTGGAACAACCATTGGGCCATCCTCAATTTCAGCATCATCCAATGTAGTAATGGGTATTAAGTTTGCAAAGCATATCCCTCTGTTATTTTTATGGACACATCTACAGAAGCAGGCCACAGTCTCAACTTGTTGAATTTCCCTCCCTGACAGATAAACTGCACTATCACCATAGTGGATTTTCTGCACTAATTTCCCCGCTAAGCTAATGGATTCCACACTCACATTTGAATAAGCCTTGCAGGGTCACTAATCACCTGCTCCGTGGCCTGCTGTAAATTCCTAATGTTACCCCCCCCGTAGAGCTTTATCTATATTCACAGACAAGATGGCGGTGCCTTCCACAGTAGGGTGGAGGCTGTCTGGCATCAGCAAGCCACAGCAGCCCCAGAACGAAGGCCAGGTATCAATAAAGCTAAAGCCTTGCTGCCTACAAAATTGCACGAGCCAACTATTTAACGATGTCAGCCTGCTAAACGCCTCATCAGTACCCCGGGAGGGGAGGAGACCAGAGACTAGACTGAGATGAAGAACAGATGTATTAATCATTAAGAGAAACTTGGTCATATATCTTTTGCCAGATATTGGGAAAACATTGTTATTACCTCCAATATATAATGGAGGGGTGTGCTGATTTACCTCAGACTCCAAATCACAAATCAATGTAAACAAGTTTGGTGTCAGACAGTCTGTGGTGGGCTTTAGGGAGCTCCCACATTATGTTCTTTTGGCACAAACATAAGATAAGACTGTGCAGAGAGATTGAAGATATTTGTGATGTGATGAAGCAAGAACTTTAGTGATGAGATGAAAAGAAAAAATTAAACAGGATCTGGATCACCACCGAAATTGCATCAACATCTGTCTCCTTGAGCGCCTTGGGGCAACTGTTTGTTGTGATTTGGCGCTATATAAGAAAAAAGTTGATTGATTGATTGATTGACTATTTTGTTAATTGACTGTCCAATAATTAAAATTTGTTTGCTACTTTTTGTTTCAGTATCTTGTAGTCAGACTGTGATAAGGACATAATTATCTACCCCTGTCATCAGTAGGTGGAGCTAATAGTCAGAAGTTGACAGTTTTGTTCTCAGGTGCTGCTGTGCTGCCATGGGTCGGTTATAACCAAGAGGAAACAATGCAGCATCAGATTTTAGCTCTCTCAGCTGTGAGTCTTAACATAATACAAAACCCTTCTTCTAAAACAGAAAATTCTTTAGCTCTATTCAGCATGCGTATAATATTTCTGTGAAGGCTCTCAGTTGTCCAGGTGGTTTCCATAGTAGAGAAGCTTGAATCTTCGACTAGAATGGGTTGCTTGACGCGAGGACGTTTCGCTTCTAATTGCAGAAGCTTCCTCAGCTAAAATTCTTGCTCTGGTAGTCTGACTTCTGTCTTGACTCTTGTAGAGAAAAATAACAGAAGCCAGCAAAAGCTGGAGTTTTAAACCTAACCAGACCCCTCCTACCGAGAGGCAGACTCCTATTAGCTAGTGACTAACAAATGCTTTAATTAGCACATATTGTGCTCTAGTTAGCACCCTCCTAATGACAGGGCAGCTGTCCCTCCTAACAATGGGACTGAGGCCTCTCCTGACGCCTCTCCTGATGGCTCTCCAGGTGACGTGAATGACTCATTACCATGAAGAAAAGACTGGAACTGCTTTGACCTGAGTACCCCATTGTAAACAGGGGACAAAGCGTGTCTCAGTCCTACTCTCCAGTTAAGGCTGGGTTTCAACTGTTTCACATACAATGCTTTTTTCACTCCCCTCTCAAACCATTTCTTTTCTCTGGCTAAGACTTTAACTTCCTTGTTCTCAAACATGTGGTTAGTGTATTTAAGGTGGAGATGAAATGCAGACTGAGGTCCACCGGCACCTTCTCTGCGGTACTGGTATAGCCTTTTGTGCAAAGGCTGCTTACTCTCACCTATGTAGTGTTCGTTACATTTTTCTGACATCTGATAGAATGCACTGCATTGCTGTGTTTGTAACTAGGGATCCTGTCCTTAGGGTGAACTAATTTCTGTCTCAAGGTGTTAATAGGTTTAAAGTAAACTGGGATTTTGTGCTGTCTGAAGATCCTCTGGGGATGCAGGGGAACAATGACTTATAAAGCGCTTTACAGCACCGACTGGTGTCCAAAGTGCTTAACATTAAAAACACAAATTTACAAAAATAAAACACATATAAAATAAAATTTTAAAACAACACATAAAAAAAGAACATAAAAATAACAGAACATGTCACCTCCCCACTAAGTGTTAAAAGCCAGTTTAAATAAAGTCTTTAACTTAGATTTAAAAAGTGCTAGGTCAGGAATAGTACGTAACTCAAGAGGTAGCTCATTCCACAGTCTGGGGCCAGCTACCGCGAAAGCATGATCACCCCAGTGTTTATATCTTGACCTTGGAACATCTAAGTAAAGCTGGCGAGATGCCCTTAATGTAGTTTAGAACAGTTTAGAACAGTTTATGATGGGTTTACTCAGTGGCACGCCAGATTACGTGCCAGAGCGGGGCTCAAATTCGTGCAAATGTCAAGGTGTTTGGTCGGTTAAATCAACTCAACAGTGCAAAATCAAATCTTATTGGAGTAGAGCCACTTGAATTGGCAAGACTGTCGCAGACCGAACGGTCCCCCCCTAAAAATTCGTCCGCCCTGCCTTTACTGCACATGCCTCATTAGCTGCAGCTCACTGATTATCACCTCGTTTCTGCTTAAAACTGCACTCGAGTCATCATCTATCTCAGCGTCAGATATCGGAAACTTTTGTACAACAATCATTTCCACATAAATTCAGCATTATTTCTTCATAAAAGATGGAGGAAGCGATCAGAGCACTGCAGCCACACAGGCTGCTAGCTGTTGCGTTCTGACAGGAGGTTTGGTTTGGACACAAATGCAAGACTCACAAACACACCTGTGGTTGACAAAACGCTCGACCGAACAGGCTTGACGTTACTGACGTGGAAAGTTGGGTGGATGCGCATGGACCGAGGGAGACGGAGACGGACCGAAACAGGATTGACGACTTTGGAGACCAGAAAGGGACCGACGAACCTGTGAGCCAACTTCCTAGGTACGCCCCGAAGCGACAAATGCCGCGTAGAGAGCCACACCTGCTGCCCCGGGATGTAGGACGGGGCAGCGGTCCTCCGACGGTCAGCGGCCATCTTATAAGTTCCCACGGAATGGGACAAAATAGTCCGTGCACGCTCCCAGGTTCACCGGCAACGAAGAATCAAACTGAGAGCCGAGGGAACTGAGGAGTTAAGGTCAACCGAGGGAAAAAACGCAGGCTGGTGACCAAAAACAACATGGAAGGGGGAATAACCGGTGGAAGTTGAGGGCAAACTATTATGGGCAAGTTCGACCCAAGGAAGTTGGTCCGACCATGAGGCAGGGTGCAGCGATGCAAGCAACCGCAGGCCTTCTCCAGGTCCTGATTAATCCGTTCCACCTGCACACTGGCCGAACCCGAGGTCAAACTGGAAGTAACCCCGAGGAGATGGCAAAACTCTCGCCAGAAATGGGATACAAACTGCGGGCCCCGGTCGGAGACTATATCCCGTGGTAAGCCGTGTAGTTTAAAGACCTGGTTTAACATAACCATAGCTGTTTCCCTAGCTGACGGTAGTTTCCGGAGAGGAATAAAATGAACCATCTTGGAGAGTCGATCGACCGCAGTTAAAACCACAGTGTGTCCCTTGGAGGGCAGGAAGCCGGTTACAAAGTCCATGGCAATATGAGACCACGGACGAGACAGAATTGGCAACGGTAACAGGGACCCTGCAGGTGGTTGGTTAGAGGATTTATGCACTGCGCATACTTGGCAGGCGGATACGTATTCAGAGACGTCCTTTACTAAGCCTGGCCATCAAAATCTTTGCTGCACTACAGACAAGGTCTTCTTAATTCCGGGATGATAGAACATCCGACAGTCATGACACCAGCGGATCGTCTCACTCCTGAGGTCTGGTGGAACAAAAAGTTTTCCCTGCGGACACCCAGAGTGTTCCATCCTTCTTTTCTACAACGAAGAAACCCGCCCCTGCTGGAGAAGATGAGCGTATTAACCCTGCCGCTAAGGACTCCTGTATGTACTCATTCATAGCGCGGCGTTCTGGTGCAGATAGGGAGAATAGCTTTCCTTGAGGTGGAGTCGCCCCAGGGAGAAGCTCAATGGCACAGTCATAACTGCGGTGCAGTGGTAATGATTTAGCTTTTGCTTTGCTAAAAACTGCTGTGAGATCATGGTAGCACACAGGGACCCCAGTAAGATCCGGGTTGATTTCCTGCGAACTACAGACAGTTTTTGGCAAACATACATTGATACATGATGGACTCCAAGATATAATCTCGCCTTTCATCCAATCAAAGTTTGGTCCATGGCGTTGAAGCCCCAGAATGATCGGGTGAGTCATATTATCCATTACATGAAAGCTAATTGATTCAGAGTGAGAGTGGGAAATTAGCAGTTTGACAGACTGAGTGCAGTGAGTGATTTGACCAAGTACGTGACCATCCACGGCACGTACCACCGGGGGCGCAGGAGCTTAAACATCTTAAGGTGAAGGAGCCTGGCAAGAGAGGACAAGATCAAATTGGCATCAGAACCAGAATCTACAAAAGCAGATATGTCTATGGTGGTATGGTCAGATGTTAATTTGGCTGGGATTATACTTTGAATAGAAACAGAGGAGATGGAATTTAGACTCACCCGTACCTCGGATCTAGGCTGCACGGTGGCACCCCTGGCCTGAAAATTGGAAATCAAGTGTCCTGAATGTCCATAGTAGAAGCAGAGGCCTTGCTCACGGCGGTGCTGTCACTCCGTTTGTGATAGTCGCATTCTCCCCAGCTGCAATGTCTCCTCTGAACTGTGTGGTGGGGGGGTCAGAGTGAGTGGAGGAGGAGGAGTTACGGGCTGGAGGCGTGTCCATCCGGTGGTCGGGATTGCGGTTTGCTCGCCGTGGACGGTCCTGCAGACGGCAGTCAGTACGAATAGCCAGTGCTATTAATTCATCAAGATCATCCGGCAGGTCGGCGGCTATTAATTGATCCTGGATGTCAGAAGACAGACCCTGGAAAAATACATCGAGGAGGGCCGCCTGGTTCCATTCACTCTTGGCTGCGAGGATGCGAAAGTCGATCATGTAGTCTGTTACCTGGCGGCTGCCCTGCCTCAGCCTCATGAGGGAGCGCGCTGCCTCGCGTCCCAGAGCTGTGTGCTGGAAAACCTGTTGAAGAGCCGTGGTAAACGCCGGGAGAGAAGCGCAGGCGGGAGATTGTCGGCTCCACTCCGCTGTTGCCCAGGCAGCCGCTCGACCAGAAAGGTGAGTGATCATATACGCGATCTTTGTTCTGTCTGTCGGGAACATGGGGGACATTAGTTCGAAGTGGAGCCCACACTGTGTAATAAACGGTCTGACGTCGGCGCATTCTCCAGAGAAACGTTCCGGTTGCAACAGTTGGTTACAGACCACTGGGGCTGATGCAGGAATCGGTGCGGCTGCTAGCGGCCCCGGTGAAGGTGGGCTGGAGACCCCGGTGGCCGCGTCCGATGCAGCCTGAGGACTGAGTTGTGCCTGAAGCTGACTCATGGTTTGGACACAAATGCAAGACTCACAAACACAGCTCTGGTTGACAAACTTTAGTGGTATGACAAGCAGTGGTCGGTACACGGGTAGACAGTCCAGAAAACACAGCAGCAGTATTATTATCATCAGGCTTAATCGTGGTCGGAACAAACGGGCAGGAGGTCGAAATCACTATGAGGCAGGCATGACTATAGAACACAAACGAGAGCTGGAAAGAAGGCACAGGGCGCATCAATCTGGCGAAAAAACAAAGCAGAATGAGCAGTATATATGCACCCCAGTGACGAGCTGAAAATTGAAAACAGGTGAGCATGGAAAGCACTAGAAAGGGGGGGCGTGACCAGGGAGAGAGAGAGAGACAGACACGCCCACCATCAAAAAAGAAAGACCCAAACAGAAAAGAATCCAACAAGAAGATAAACAAAAGAGAAGACAGCCTACAGACAAAAACAGATTACAACCAAGAAATAAAAGCAGATCAAACACACCCCCTGACACGTTCACTGCACATCCGTCATTTCATGCATCACCAAGTATCGCCTTGTTTCTGCTTGAAACTGACTTTAGAATGATTTAAAAGGTTTTACTTTGCCATCTGATGGTTAATAGAGTTTTTGCTGATTGCTTGCACACATTTTGTAAAATTTGGCTCGCTGTGTCAGAACTCTACGTCGGGAGTATGTGCTTGTAAGTCCCATACATTCATCACTGACACATGCATTTGACGGCAAAGAGTTGTTTTGCAAGGGGATGCCAGAGTTTAGCAATTTGTGTGTGATGTTTGGAGTTTTGTGTGTGCAGTTTTGAAGAAAACGTAGTTTTGAGAAACGTGTTTTAGCAATCGGAAAAAGACTGTAAAAGAGAAAACCAAACTTTAACACAAATTTGAAATGTTTGAGTCCTAAACAACCCCACTATAAGTATTAAAATTACCAGATGTGTTTTGCATTTTTATTAAAAGTGTGTTCCAATGATAACAAGGTATTTTATCTTTGAGTTCAGTGTCTAATGTAGGACTGTGTGTAATGTTCTGCAACAACTGTGTTGAAGAATTGCAAGCAACATGCAAAGCAGAAAATGTGTTTAAGGTATTGTCACAATGTGTTTTAGCTATTGTTACAAGAGGTTTTGGATTTGAAGCTTTAGTTGAAGTATTTGCTTTTTGGGTGTAAGCAGTTGGCAAAAACTGAAATCCCATTAATCCATTTGATCACTTTGGGTGAAGACAGTCTGTCTCACAGGGGCTGCTGTGGTCGTAAATGACACATGCGCAGTTGAGGCACGGCGGACCAATTTTTAGGGGGGGACCATTCGGTCTGAAGCAACAGTAGAGCTGATCTCACTCTATAACAGAGTGTATTTTACTTTATTTAGACTGAGACCAAATGTTATCTCGGCAGAGTACATTTTACTCAGCAAAATTTACTGTGTACATGCTTCATTTTATTATCAACTCTTCTTGCCTTAAGGTTTATCATGCAAGGGTGAACTCTTGACATTGCAATAAAAATTATTTTGTGGTTGTTTCAGCACCGCAATGAATTAGACTGCTATGTGATGCGATGATGAGGTATACTGACCTGCAGACTGTTGTGCACGAGATTCAGAGCTGGAGTGTTAAATCTAGATTCTTGACCTCATAAAAGTTTCTAATACAATAAGCCAAATCAATTATTTGATTGTAAAATCCAACACACTGTTGGTAAAAATACATATAGACTTCATAGTGTGGTTGGGCACGTGCACAATCGCGTGTGTACGCCTAATAACTACATGCACGTAGGGACCATCTACAAAGTACAAAAATGAAAAGAGACACCAGAAAAATATTCAATAAATTCAGGTGTGGTGTCACCAGATTCACTGAACATGTCAATGGTCTCCTGCTGGTTATACTACAGCACTCAGTTTGGAAAAATGGCTTTTTAAATTTTTATTGGAATTTTTCATTGTTTAAATTTTCCATAGCATCATTGTTATAAGGTGTAGTGACACATTTACTACACACATGTGACCGCAGGACCTTTGTGGCCGGGACGGCGGTGGAATCGAACCCAGACGGCTCGCACTAAAGGCCATTCCTCTACCAGGTCAGCCAAAGGGGAATTCCCCGTTAGCCATCTAGCAGGAACGTCTTTTCAATCAGGACCCGGGACCTTCATCCCGCTACACACATCAATGGTCTCCTGCTGGTTATACTACAGCACTCAGGTTGGAAAAATGGCTTTTTAAAATTTTATGGGAATTTTTCATTGTTTAAATTTTCCAAAGCATCACTGTTATAAGGTGTAGTGACACAATATTTACTACACACATCACTGGGGTCCTACTTGTTATACTACAGCACTCAGTTTGGAAAAATGTGCAAAAATGGATTTTGAATGATTTCAACATTAAAATAATGAAATAAGCAATAAAATTCACTAATTCACTAAAATTCCGTTTTTGCACATTTTTCCACACTGAGTGCTTTTAGTATAACCAGCAGGAGACCATTGATGTGTTCAGTGAATTTGTTGACACCACACACGCAAATTTATTGAATCATTTTCTGTTTCTGGTTTTTTCATTTTCGTACTTTGTAGATGGTCCTTACGCTTCCGTTTCTCAGCCACCTGTTCAGTTCAGTGTTATTTTTCCAGCTCAGAGGACAGTTCATATGTATAAAGAATAAGGCTGTACCTCGTTGTCTATCTTACTGAGGTTAGAAACTAGTGCTTGTTTATCTACAATGTTTCTCTTAAGATTACTGAGCCGTAAACTTCAAATCTGTGAATATCTTTTTAACTTTACCGGAGTCACCAGGGCAGGTTTTTTTGTCCTCCCTGAGTTTGACACTATGTTGCCGTTTGACAGGTGGATCATCAGTCAAACTCCACACCTACTGCTGTCCCTGGAGCCGGTCGAACGCAATCGTCACCAGAAACGAGAGCCACTCTGGGCTCACCTTCCCACCTCACCTGCTGTAGAAACCTAAAACTAAAATCCATAAATTATTTGAACTGAAAAATATATATATTATGAGTGATGTTTGCAAAACCTGCGTTCACGTTTTGGGAGATATTTTTTCAGTATTCACATTTTGCAATTAATGGTTTGCAGATAATTCATGATTTACAGCTGATATGCATTTTGGAGGTTAACAATGTATAGTAAATGAAATTAAGTTGACCACACAAAAAATGAAATATCATTGGTTCATACCAGCTGCAATGAAAAAGTAAATGTTAAGAATCACTGTTGGGGTTTTTTAAAATGCATTTTCTATATCATCCCAACTTTTTCTGATTTTGGGTTATATTTATTATGGAATACATCTGCCCCTTTAGAAACTGTAAACCAGCGTTGGAAAAAAACAACACATTTTTGTAATATCTGCAAATCTTTTGAAATTTGATACCTTGATGTTAGGACATCCTGCTGTTAGCCGTTAGAAAAGCACTAAATTGCAACAGCAGTTGTAAATCAAACACAGAATCCTGGGGGGTTTGAGAAATTACTATTTCTACAATCCACATTAACCACAATGCGTTGTTCTACTTGCATGTAAATGTAAACACTTGTGACTTAAAAGAATCATTTCTTTCATACATGAAACACCAAAAGGTTTGAAAACTGAAGCTTAAAATCCACCCAGTTTTGGTATTAAAAAACAAAACAAAACCTCCCAAGATGTTTAACATACAAACTACACATTCAGACACTTTGTTTTACTTTTTTTTTTTTTGTGACACTGTAGACTGTGAAATAAACCATTGCTGAAGTGAACAGGGAAAAAGCCATCATTCTGCTTTATTGTCAACTAAACAAGGTGTCCTCTATAATAAGCACAGTGTCTAATGTGTGACACTTACTGCAGGTGTCACCTTCCACCAACGTCTGCTCACACATCTGACATCTGTCATACACAGTAAAGTAGGAATGGATACGCTGCTTTTGAAATGATGCAAACACACTCATACAGACATTTCAATATGCACAAAAATAAGCAAATATGCACAAGTTGTAAAACCAAAATTCATAACATTTTCAAGACAATTTTGGTTCATACATTAGCAGCTGCTGAAGAAAGGACACAGTAAACAGGAACATAAACATGAAATACCAGTTTGAGATATTTGTTTAGACAAGTGACAGAAGCATTTTGGAATGAATGGCAAGTTGGTTGTTTTTTTTTGTATTTCTGTAGCATTCTTTTCATCTAGCAGATGCACAAATCGCTTTACAATGATCACTGACATTTACTTCCCCAGTAAAGCCAAACTACTTATCCAAGTGGCCACAAATCACTGTTTGAGTACAATAAAATATCTCTGCTACAATTTACCAGACTACTGCTATTCATGTATACCCATAACTCAAACAGGCAGCAAAACTATTTTTTTTTCCATCTCGGGTGTCACAGTAATAAATACAGTTTACATGCTGTCCACAATGTCTGTAATAATGACTTTGTAATATGTTTATACTGGAACCTTACCAGTTTTGGTTCAATCTTGAAACGGCTTCGATAACTATAGAGCTAAATACTGCAGCAGAGGTGAGTCAGCATTACATTGATATGAGTACAAATTAGTTAAAGATGTAAATATTGTTTTTGACAAAGGATAATACTTTTTTTTTTAATAAAGGAATTTGATTAAAGTCAGGATCATGCTTAATTCACATAAACGTGAAACTACACAGTGGTGGGGCAGAGCTAACCAAGACATTAGTCTTGATAACAGTTAATCCACTTAATGAAAAGTTAACTTTTGTAAAGCTAAACCGATAAACCACTAAAAAAAAATATATCGGAAGTCACAGCTAAAAACTAAACCGATAACTTTCAGTATTGACTCCAGTACATTGCCAGCTACTGATACTACTGAATAAATTCCAAAACAATCACAAACAGCAGCAAGCCAGTGCTTCTGCCTAAGATCAGCCTTCTCTCAGCAAAATAGATATAGTGACCAGAGGAAAAAGCAGTGAGGAAAAAAAAAAAAAAAAAAACCCCACCTCAAGTGATCATTTATTTCCACAGCCATACAGTCTTGCAGAGGTGTCACAGAAGTCATGCACAGCAAGGCAGTTTTGACTTATGGTTAAAAATTTAAACAAATTAATTCCGTACAAGTTATCGAAATTAACATCACCTATGTCATTACAAAATGAAAATATCAGCTATATGTTTTAGTTTTAAAGTAATGCACAAATTCTGAAGGTTTGACATTAAACAGACACGTGCCGAAAAGCATTATGGGAAAATTCAAATGACTTGTTCTTATCACTTCCTTCCACCACGCCATGTCAAAATACAGAGAACACTGCCATCTACTGAATGGGAGTGTAAATAACACACAAACCTACACACACACACACACACACACACACACACACACACACACACACACACACACTGTAATTTGTGTGTGAGAAGTTTCAAATCCCGCAAAATGTCACAAAATTTCAGAGAGTTCGCACTGAGACTGTCTGATCAGGCTGCAGTTTAACCGCTGTACTGCACACGAACAACAGCATTAACATCATCCCAACATAAAACTCTTTGTATATTGTTCCTAAAACTCTTGTGAATATATGAGCTGGGTTTATAGACGTTGTTATTGTGTTTATGTAAACCTGTGAGAAGCTCATGTTGTTTCACCATTATTTACAGTGGGCGGGGAATCGCTGTGAGCTGTGATCGCTTCATGCTCATATAATTCTATCTGGAGGAAACTGATGTTTGCTCTTTAACATCTTGCTTATTGTCCTTTACAGCACAGTTTGTTCCAAAGTAATATATGTAAAATGTTTGAAATTCAGTCTGTGTTTATGAAATTCCACGCAGGCTAAACATAGCAGACATGGAATATTTGTTTTAGCACATTCTCATGCAGCAATCTCTTAAAAATGTTATGAAAGGCACAAAAGTTACATTTTGGTCATATAATGTTCATTTTCAATTATTGTCATGTAGTTTCTCTGAGTTATGTTGACTGCACCAACTCACGGGTGCGCAAGGGATTACGGGATATCTAAATGGGGTGAATTTTGGTACTTTAAAATGAAATGATATACTGATGTGAAACTGAAAAAAATTGACATCTGTGAAAAAACTGACAACTGATCTGTGACCCACTTATATTGAGACGTTCTGAATATGCTGGTCTATTTATACTCCCATCCAGTAGATGGCAGTGTTTTAGGGGAAGTGATGGTCTAGTGGTTAAGGTGATGGGCTCAAGTCCCCACCTGACTGGAAAATCGCTAAAGGCCCTTGGGCAAGGCCTTGAATCCCCTATTGTTCCCGGTGTGTAGTGAGCGCCTTGTATGGTAGCACCCTGACATCGGGGTGAATGTGAGGCATAATTGTAAGGTGCTTTGAGCATCTGATGCAGATGGAAAAGCGCTATATAAATGCAGTCCATTTACCATTTATTTTGACAGGGGAGGAGGGGGGTTGTTGGAGGAAGTGAGGAGTGCAGCTCATTTGAATTTTCCCATAATGCTTTTTGGCACATGTGTCTGTTTAATGTCAAAACTTCAGAAGCATGACTGCATTACACCACTACTACTTTACACCAAAAACATATAGTTGATATTTTCACTTTGTCAAAATGACAGAGTTGCCATTATTTTCCCTAAAGTGTCTGGAATTAGTTGGTTTAAATGAAACCATGAGTGAAAGGTGCTGTGCTTCATGTCTCCTGCCCACTCTGAGTACCAGCATGTTGAAAGTAAATGTTTTTTGTGCGCATGGGTGCAATAGCAGCTGATCTGTTCACTTACCATGGGAGGACTGAGTCTCTCACAGCAGTCTTATTGCAAAGCACATGACAGAAAGTAACATGTGGGGTTTTAAGTTTTACAGATGTTTCTGACTGTTCAGTTTTATCTCTATGCCAGCCAAAAAAAAAAAAGTTAACAGACTGAAAGTTATTGGAACTAAACTTAGCAGAAGCTAATTGGTCTGCTGATGGTTTTCAAAGTTAACTGAAAAGCTAATCCGCTAAGAAAAATGTTAGCTTTGCTAATTAGCAGCAGGCTTGGGGAGTAACAGAATACATGTAACGGCGTAACGTAATTAGGATACAAAAAAAAAGGTAACTGTATTCCGCTACAGTTACAGAAAAAAAAGACGTATTCAGATTACGGGTATATTTAGTAAAAATGGGGATTACTTCGCAGGATTACAATTTTAATGCATTTTATGATATTATCCAGGGTTCTAGCTAGCGCAAACTTGCGTTACGGCCCGTTATGCTATAATTTTGGACCGTTACGCTTATTTTGGACCGTTACGATTTTCAATTCAATGGCTCGTGCCTCTTTGGTTCGCTGCTCTTCAGAAGCGGTAAGTCCGCTTCTGAACCCCTCTGAAAGCCATTAAAATATCATGAGTCACTTTTGTGTGGATTAAAGTCACTAACTGGGACTCTGGTCTTGTTGCAGTCTAGAAACGAGAATCGGCCTCCGTTTTGTCACAGCTGCAAATGCTGAGCGGCTCTCTGACTCTGTCTCTCTGAGACAGAGTCCGCTCGGAATTAATAACTTCAAAACGAATCGCCGCTTTAAATAAAATGACACCTCTTCAAACGTTGCAATACAGACAATAATCTACAATCGACTAAAACGTTTTTTTTCCTCCCAAAATGAGACGTCCTGGATTCATTCATGCCAACAATAATGTCTGAAAGGAAATGCTTTTGACAAAAACTAACAGATTTTATTTCTGTTTATGTCCAGAGATCAAGGATCCACCATGTAGAGTTTATTATGTCCAGAGTTTAAGGATCCAGTAACCAATTTCATATTTATTTACTTTAAGACTCAATAAAATGTTGTTCAATTTCAATTTAATCAGCTTATAAAGCGCCAAATAACAAAAGCCACCTGTTTCTTGAACTTCTATGTGCGCAAATCACTAACTTGCCCGGAATTAAAATGGCGACCACACCTCCTTATTGACAGTATTTACTTAATGGTTTTCATTATGCTGTTGTTCTTATTTTGAAAGTTCAATAAGTGGACTGATATGTTAAACATGGTGCGAATTTACTGAACAAGTAGCAGACTTTTTTTGTTTTGTATATTGTTCTGCAAGCCACTTTTAATTACAAATTCATCTGCACACACCTGAGGTTTCATTATCCTTCATTTGTTTGCCATTTTCTGTTGAAAATTTAGCAGGTGAACACCAGGTGTGTTTAAAACAATATTTTGCTCTTAATTCATAATGTGAAGTAAAACAGAGCATGCCATGTAAAAGAAAGTTTTATTTTTGCTTAATAAACTGTACTATGTAGTCAAGACTATTTCTATTTAGTTTCTTTTGTCTGTATTAGCATATTTGATATTGGAGTAATCCAGAAGTAAATGAAAGTAATCAAATTACATGAATTTAATATTATGGTACTTGGATTACGTTACTGATTACATTTTTCAACAGGTAACTAGTAACTGTATCGGAATACATTTTTAAAGTAACCCTCCCAACCCTGATTAGCGGTTAGCAGATCTGTGCCCACCACTGAAACTCCATGAATCAAAATTTCTTTGGTGAAGTGAATCCAGCAAACTGAAGTTTTACGGAGCTTATTAAAGTTCTGTAAAGCTGTGTAGTTGTAATTTACAGCTGTAAAGTTGTGTTTTACAACTTTCATCCACTCAGTTTGTGCCAGCAGCAGCCAGCCGGTTGGAACAAACAAAGCTCTAATTTAAAAAAAAGTCTCATTCAAGCAGCAAACTCAGCTGCAAGATAATATTTTTGGAAAAATTGGTTTGGCAATAGTTACCAAGTTACCTCCAAGACTGTAGAACTCAGAGTGGAAGAAACATATACTCAACAAAAATATAAACGCAACACTTTTGGTTTTGCTCCCATTTTGTATGAGATGAACTCAAAGATCTAAAACTTTTTCCACATACACAATATCACCATTTCCCTCAAATATTGTTCACAAACCAGTCTAAATCTGTGATAGTGAGCACTTCTCCTTTGCTGAGATAATCCATCCCACCTCACAGGTGTGCCATATCAAGATGCTGATTAGACACCATGATTAGTGCACAGGTGTGCCTTAGACTGCCCACAATAAAAGGCCACTCTGAAAGGTGCAGTTTTGTTTTATTGGGGGGGATACCAGTCAGTATCTGGTGTGACCACCATTTGCCTCATGCAGTGCAACACATCTCCTTCGCATCATCTGTGAAGAGAACACCTCTCCAACGTGCCAAACGGCAGCGAATGTGAGCATTTGCCCACTCAAATCGGTTACGACGACGAACTGGAGTCAGGTCGAGACCCCCATGAGGACGACGAGCATGCAGATGAGCTTCCCTGAGACGGTTTCTGACAGTTTGTGCAGAAATTCTTTGGTTATGCAAACTGATTGTTCCAGCAGCTGTCTGAGTGGCTGGTCTCAGACGATCTTGGAGGTGAACATGCTGGATGTGGAGGTCCTGGGCTGGTGTGGTTACACGTGGTCTGCGGTTGTGAGGCTGGTTGGATGTACTGCCAAATTCTCTGAAACACCTTTGGAGACGGCTTATGGTAGAGAAATGAACATTCAATACACGAGCAACAGCTCTGGTTGACATTCCTGCTGTCAGCATGCCAATTGCACGCTCCCTTAAATCTTGCGACATCTGTGGCATTGTGCTGTGTGATAAAACTGCACCTTTCAGAGTGGCCTTTTATTGTGGGCAGTCTAAGGCACACCTGTGCACTAATCATGGTGTCTAATCAGCATCTTGATATGGCACACCTGTGAGGTGGGATGGATTATCTCAGCAAAGGAGAAGTGCTCACTATCACAGATTTAGACTGGTTTGTGAACAATATTTGAGGGAAATGGTGATATTGTGTATGTGGAAAAAGTTTTAGATCTTTGAGTTCATCTCATACAAAATGGGAGCAAAACCAAAAGTGTTGCGTTTATATTTTTGTTGAGTGTAGAAACTTAGGGGTGTCGCAAATCTGTGGCCAACGCTGGAAAATGTGCAAATAATGATTTTGTGGTTTACGATAAATACCACACCGTGTTACAGTAGCTCTGAAGAAAAAAAAAAGTTTAATAATTGATGAACGTTACAACAGAACATGCAACAGACACACATAAACGTGTGAGTTTAATATTGATTATTTTTTACTCCGGTAGTTTCAGTGGATCTGATGTGCTTCTATGCACTTATTCCATCTTTTTAATGGCTGATTAGACCTGGTCAACTCCGGCTCAGTAGGTGGTTAAAAACTAGTTCAAAACACATTTTGCACAAATATTCTCACTTTGAAAACCCTTCAATGCACAAGTTAAAGAAATGAGCGATAATGAAGTGTGGCAGCTGCACACACAGGAAACCCGGGAGAGGGTAAAAAAGTTTTCGTGACACTGTGTTGAAAATTACAGCACCAATCACTGTTGTAACAATACAGTCGAATATATTCACCACAAAATGGTGCAACAGTTAAAAAATAATAATAATAATAAAAATATTAGATAAATAATACATAAATGAGAAGAGTTCAGTGGATTTACTGTCAGACTCAAGGACGGTGTTGCAGAACTAACTTTAATTCTTAAGTTTAAAATGTTGGTCAAAAGAATGAGCCAGCAACACATTTTCCCATGTTAAGGTTTTGGGACAACCATCACAGACGGATGTATTCCGCCTCTAAAGTGACTTTGCCATTAGAGACCCAGCAGATGAATGGAGCAATGATGGTGTCTGTAAACTGAGGGACTACTCAGATCTAACATCTGAGCTCATGATCATCACAATGCAATGTGACAAAATACAGTAACTCTTTGGTTCTGTTAATATAATACTTAAAAAAAAAAACAGTACAGCAGATAACTGCAGGTCTGATTAACACATTACATGTTTAAACTACTAGTTACATTCTGGTCAGACCATATTTGAAATTAAGAAATGGTTCAACAGTGGTGGTGCAACACAGAATACTCATTATATGAGCAATGTCACACTGAAATAAATTAGTTCACAAACAGCATCTTTGAGCAAAACACACACACACACAAAAAAAATCATGCTGCCTTTTCCCTTTGCAACATCCAGCATTACACTAAATAAAAAAAGAAGTCAGGGAATTCCCAAACAGTTACATTGTCTGGTTGAATGCAGAACATAATAAAGGCAGTGTTTTATAAAACAGATGCACAGGAGACTTGTGTGATGAGGAAGAGGTGGTCACGTGTACTTTAAGGTGATTTGGAGTTGTTACGCTACATACAGCACAGTAGCTGGCAAATGGAGCTTGGGGAAAAGGGTGAGAACCATGTTTATGTCAGCCCGATTTCCTCCAGGACGCTGCGTGGAGTCTCTGCTTCCTGAGGAGGGAGAAAAGAACCACACTAAACTACAAAATCATGTTTTATAGTATCACTGTACAGGTCAACCTTTCAGTTGTCAAAGTCATGCAAAAAAAGATGAAACATGACTTTTTAGGCATACAAAATGGGAAGTACAATCAGAAATACAGTCGGGTACTTAAGTATTTGGACAAGCTCAGGTCTGGGAGTGTGCTCTGCGTCACTGCATCCATCACACTATGAAACCGCTTTGGGTCTTGGATAGCAACTATAGAAAAAAAACAACCAATCTGTCTCTACCTCTTAAAAATAACCAGCCATCTGCCTCAACCAGGCAAAACACAGGCATCCCTTTGGCCTCGTCCAGCTGCTGGGATCCTCAACGCTGAGGCACCTGCATGCTGAATCATCCTCAGAGAAACACACTAAATGGACAAAATGTCAAAGGGTGATCTTGTGTCTCCCTAACTACAAGACCATGAGGTATAGCACAAGATCCGGTAAGCATCCAGTGCCTTTGGCCGCCTATCACGCAGTGCATTCCTCAATTGTGGTATCACTATATCCAAAAAGGTCTCAGTCTACAAAGCCATCTGCATCTCTACCCTGCTCTATGGATGTGAGGCTTGGACCATCTACAGAGCCCATATCAAGAGCCTTGAGGCCTTTCAGATCTGCTGCTTGCAACTGATCCTAGGTATCAGTGGAGTCAGAAGTGTTCCCCACACAACCATCCTGCAGTCTGCAGGTTGCGTAAGCATAGAGGCCCACTTTACCCAACAGCTTGGTAGGTCACATCTGGCGAATGCTTGAGGATCTCTTGCCCCAAAAACTGCTCATTGTTTAACTCAGAGTCCGTCACCCAAGTGTTGGAGGTCAGAAGAAGCACTTCAAAGATCATCTCAAGGCTACATTAAAGAAGTGAGGCATCCCTCCCTCCAACCTGGAGTGACTCACTATCAACCGAGCTGAGTGGCACTTACTATGCCACAGGGTCATGCAGACCTTTGATGAAAACTGCACTCAACGTCAAAAAGAACAACACAGTCGCCATCACAAGAGTTTAGGATGCAGGCGTCTCTGTTCCAGGGAGGATATCTCGTGTCCGACCAGTGAGAAATGCTGTGTTTCTAACTTGGGCTCCATAGCCATGAAAGAAGTCACCAAAGACATGGCCCTCCTTAGCATCCAGTCAAGGTCATTAAACCTTTCCTCGCCAGCCAAGGCAGAAGCCACTGACTTAGATAATGAAGGAACCAGAACCCTTCCCAGGTGAACACCAGTCTTCACTGGGCAAAAATCAGACTCTGTCCCAGCTATAGTATCCGTATATAGGTGTGATGTGAAACAAAATTTTGGTGAGCTAGTGCAGTGGTTCTCAAACTGGTACTCAAATACCACCTAATCTCCACATTTTCCATCTGAAAATATGGAGGCTAGTTGGTATTCACAATTAATTCACAGAACGTCTCAGACAACAGCCCAGTTAAACCAATCAAATGGTTTATGAACATTAACATAAGCTATCAGAAAGCAGTCCTAATATGCACACTTGCCTTCAATGAGCACTCACAGAACTAGAATATGGCCAATAGTTGACTTCTTGAGTGTGAAGACAGAACTAGAATATGGCCAATAGTTGACTTCTTGAGTGTGAAGACAGACTTTTACAGGGTTATGAGTGGAAAATAAACAAAATCCTGTTAAAACTAATCCTTGCAAGCACCTTTACTGACACAGAGAGCAGTGTAATACTACTGTAATTCTTGCAATCCCAGTCATCACCCTTTCTTTTACAGAATTCTCTCCCCCCCCCCCCCCCCCCCCCCCCCACCCCCAATTCATAGGGGTGATACCAGTCTCCCAGACTGAACAACACATTGCTTGTAATGCCACAAGAACAGCATCTCCATCCATTTGGAGGTGCTCAACTCCAATACCACACATTACTGAAGCTTCTGTGACTTTGGATATTTCTCTGCTTTTGTGATCTCACCCCCTGGTCTTCCAGACATGTCCAACTGGGGGGAGGCCCCAAGGAAGACGCAGGACACACTGGAGGTATTATATTTCTCAGCTAACTTGGGATCACCTCGGGATCTCCCAGAAAGAGTTGCTGGCTGAGAATACGGAAGTGGGGATGAGCTGGTTGGTGTGCTCCCACCATGAACCGGACGTGCATCACAAAATTAATAAATTAATGCATCCAACAGTCCTCCAAAGAGAGCTATCAACAAAGGCATTGTTCACTGGTCACTGGTTAGCATTCAAGTTTCACAATCTTACTGTAAGCTGTGGGTGTAGATTGTTGTCCCCTCCACCACCACCTACACTACAAACTTTAGAATTTGTTATGATACTTGCAATCACCACTCGCATCATCAGTAACAGCATATACTTAGTTCCACTGGCAACCATAGGCGTCCATGCCATAACTCAGTCTCCACCATGATTGACAGATATGGGGCATGCTTCAGATGAGCCATTAGTTTCCTTCTCCATTCTCTTCCATCATTCGGCTTTAACTTTGGTTTATTTGTCCTTATTCCATAACTGGGTAGGTTTTTTGTTTTCGGCCACAGGCTAATTTGGCCTTCTCATTGAGCATTACCAGTCATTTGTAACTTGCCATAAACTCTGCATTTACATTCATGAAGGTGTGTCTTAATTGTCAACTTTGATAATTATTTGCCGACAGCACCTCAGTCACAATGATCTTCACAGGGCTATCATACAGTTTTGTGGACTTCAGTGGTCTTCCAGGAATTTTGGCCTTTAGATCAGCAGAGCATTAAGAAAGTACCAAATTGTTGATTTGACCACCTAAAGTTTCTGCTACCTGTCTGAAACATTTATTTTTTTTTGGCCCAATTATGGCCTCCTTTACTTATACAACCCCTGGCAAAAATTATGGAATCACCAGCCTCGGAGGATGTTCATTCAGTTGTGTAAAAAAGCAGATCACAGACATGACACAAAACTAAAGTGATTTCAAATGGCAACTTTCTGGCTTTAAGAAACACTATAAGAAACACTATAAGAAATCAAGAAAAAAATTGTGGCAGTCAGTAACGGTTACTTTTTTAGACCAAGCAGAGAGAAAAAATATGGACTCACTCAATTCTGAGGAAAAAATTATGGAATCACCCTGTAAATTTTCATCCCCAAAACTAACACCTGCATCAAATCAGATCTGCTCGTTAGTCTGCATCTAAAAAGGAGTGATCACACCTTGGAGTGCTGTTGCACCAAGTGGACTGACATGAATCATGGCTCCAAAACAAGAGATGTCAATTGAAACAAAGGAGAGGATTATCAAACTCTTAAAAGAGGGTAAATCATCACGCAATGTTGCAAAAGATGTTGGTTGTTCACAGTCAGCTGTGTCTAAACTCTGGACCAAATACAAACATGGGAAGGTTGTTAAAGGCAAACATACTGGTAGACCAAGGAAGACATCAAAGTGTCAAGACAGAAAACTTAAAGCAATATGTCTCAAAAATCAAAAATGCACAACAAAACAAATGAGGAACGAATGGGAGGAAACTGGAGTCAACGTCTGTGACCGAACTGTAAGAAACCGCCTAAAGGAAATGGGATTTACATACAGAAAAGCTAAACGAAAGCCATCATTAACACCTAAACAGAAAAAAACAAGGTTACAACGGGCTAAGGAAAAGCAATTGTGGACTGTGGATGACTGGATGAAAGTCATATTCAGTAATGAATCTCGAATCTGCATTGGGCAAGGTGATGATGCTGGAACTTTTGTTTGGTGCTGTTCCAATGAGATTTATAAAGATGACTGCTTGAAGAGAACATGTAAATTTCCACAGTCATTGATGATATGGGGCTGCATGTCAGGTAAAGGCACTGGGGAGATGGCTGTCATTACATCATCAATAAATGCACAAGTTTACGTTGATATTTTGGACACTTTTCTTATCCCATCAATTGAAAGGATGTTTGGGGATGATGAAATCATTTTTCAAGATGATAATGCATCTTGCCATAGAGCAAAAACTGTGAAAACATTCCTTGCAAAAAGACACATAGGGTCAATGTCATGGCCTGCAAATAGTCCGGATCTTAATCCAATTGAAAATCTTTGGTGGAAGTTGAAGAAAATGGTCCATGACAAGGCTCCAACCTGCAAAGCTGATCTGGCAACAGCAATCAGAGAAAGGTGGAGCCAGATTGATGAAGAGTACTGTTTGTCACTCATTAAGTCCATGCCTCAGAGACTGCAAGCTGTTATAAAAGCCAGAGGTGGTGCAACAAAATACTAGTGATGTGTTGGAGCGTTCTTTTGTTTTTCATGATTCCATAATTTTGTTCCTCAGAATTGAGTGATTCCATATTTTTTTCCCTCTGCTTGGTCTAAAAAAGTAACCGTTACTGACTGCCACAATTATTTTTCCTGATTTCTTATAGTGTTTCTTAAAGCCAGAAAGTTGCCATTTGAAATGACTTTAGTTTTGTGTCATGTCTGTGATCTGCTTTTTTTTCTACAAAATTAAACAACTGAATGAACATCCTCCGAGGCTGGTGATTCCATAATTTTTGCCAGGGGTTGTATCTATACCTGTTTGGAGTCAATACTGACAGTTCCAATCAACAGCTACCAAATGCAAATTCAACAGTAGAAAATCAAACCCAGATCTTTTATCTACTTAATTTGCCATGTAATAATGAGGGAACTCCTCATGCCTGGCCATGAAACTGCTTTCTCGTCAAGCATCCAATTACTTATCGCCTCTGAAAAGGGCCCACATATATGAATGACTAATTTCTAAATTCTAATTGCAATATTTTGCAATTGACGTGGGGCGCTCCATGTTGTGCGACCGAGCAGGATACCCAGCCTTACTTTGCGTGTTCTTAGTTGTTTTAGCCAGTGTTTTTAAGTCAGATGTGGGAGTGAACCTGTCAGTGCTCCAGAAATGCAGATACTGGAGACTATGGTTAAATGTATTGCCCTGTTCTGTGTGTCAGTGCTACTTTTTCACTCTTCCTTGCGTTACGCTGTGAAGGGACACAGCGGGTCAGGGAGAGTTTCTCTTAGTTGGGAGCGCATCTTATATTTACGGACCTCTTCTGCTGGCAATGTCCCTGCACACATCCTGACAGAGCTTTGTAAATCGGCTAAGTCAGTTCGAAAACGGGGAATGACAGGTGGAATACGCCAAAGATTAAAGGAGCTCCGGCCTGACAGCCGCTGTAAGTTACCGCCCCTTCTCACTGTCTCTCAAATGTGTAATCTATCTGACACAAAATGGATGAACTTGAAGTGAGTGCCAAGTTTCAACGAGAATTAAAGGACACTTGTCTCCTTGCATTTACGGAAACTTGGCTCAGTGAATTGGTCCCGGACTCGGACCTGGAGCTAAGTGGGTTTGGAAGACCGATTCGCCTGGACTGGTCCCTGGAGACCACCGGGAAGAGCTGTGGAGGAGGCATATATTTCTATGTCAACCAAAGGTACTGTAAAACCATAATAGTTAGAAAGAGGATACGTACGGCAGATGTGGAGCTACTGTATATCTCTCTCCACTCCTATTACCTGCCTCACGAATTCCAACAACTGTTTTATATGCTGGTGTACATTCGTCCACGAGCTAACGCATCAGCTACTGCTCAGCTGTTTGCTGACGTCACACAACACCTCAACTCAATTTGCCCAGATGCACCCAAATTCGTCCTCAGGGATTTAAATCATTGTAAACTACTACATGGAAGAACACTACACTATATGGTTTAGTGAGTGAAGCATACATGTTTTTGCCTTCTTTTGGTGTTTCATATCATAACAGTGTTTTTCTCATGCCTGTGTATAAACCTCAAGTGCTTTCAATGCCTCAAACGCTGGGAACGGGCAGTAAAAAGGTGGTCAGGCACGCTTTGAGTGCACAGAGTGGCAGTGCTTTTATGATGCATGTGAGGATGTTGATGAACTTACAGAGAGTACAGTAGTGTTCAGAATAATAATGCCATGTGACTAAAAAGATTAATCCAGGTTTTGAGTATATTTCTTATTGTTACATGGGAAACAAGGTACAGGTAGATTCAGTAGATTCTCACAAATCCAACAAGACCAAGCATTCATGATATGCACACTTTTAAGGCTATGAAATTGGGCTATTAGTAAAAAAAAGTAGAAAAGGGGGTGTTCACAGTAATAGTAGTGTGGCATTCAGTTAGTGAGTTCGTCAATTTTGTGGAACAAACAGGTGTGAATCAGGTGTCCCCTATTTAAGGATGAAGCCAGCACCTGTTGAACATGATTTTCTCTTTGAAAGCCTGAGGAAAATGGGACGTTCAAGACATTGTTCAGAAGAACAGCGTAGTTTGATTAGAAAGTTAGAAGACGCCTGTGTGAAGCCGATTTATTTGCAAGAATCCCCCGCAAAGTCGCTCTGTTAAATAAAAGACGTGCAGAAGAGGTTACAATTTGCCAAAGAACACATCAACTGGCCTAAAGAGAAATGGAGGAATATTTTGTCGACTGATGAGAGTAAAATTGTTCTTTTTGCGTCCAAGGGCCGCAGACAGTTTGTGAGACGACTCCCAAACTCTGAATTCAAGCCACAGTTCACAATGACATCAGTGAAGCATGGTGGTGCAAGCATCATGATATGGGCATGTTTCTCCTACTATGGTGTTGGGCCTATATATCGCATACCAGGTATCATGGATCAGTTTGGATATGTCAAAATACTTGAAGAGGTCATGTTGCCTTATGCTGAAGAGGACATGCCCTTGAAATGGGTGTTTCAACAAGACAATGACCCCAAGCACACTAGTAAACGAGCAAAATCTTGGTTCCAAACCAACAAAATTAATGCCTCACAGATGTGAAGAAATCATGAAAAACTGTAGTTATACAACTAAATACTAGTTTAGTGATTCACAGGATTGCTAAAAACGCAGTTTGAACTTAACAGTTTTGAGTTTGTAGCGTCAACAGCAGATGCTACTATTATTGTGAACACCCCCTTGTCTACTTTTTTTTAACTAATAGCCTAATTTCATAGCCTTAAGAGTGTGCATATCATGAATGCTTGGTCTTGTTGGATTTGTGAGAATCTACTGGTACCTTGTTTCCCATGTAACAATAAGAAATATACTCAAAACCTGGATTAATCTTTTTAGTCACATAGCACTACTATTATTCTGAACACTACTGTATATCCTCTTACATTACCTTCTGTGTGGATCTGGTTGTCCCCCCTAAGGAAGTGGTTACTTACCCTAATAATAAGCCTTGGGTCACAAAAGAACTAAAATCAGTTATTAACAAAAACAAAAGGTTTTTTTTTTTAATTGTTTTGATCCATTAGAGATAAAGGCTGTCTCCAAGGAGGTAAAGGTGGAAGTAAGGAAGGCAAAACTGAAGTATAGGGATAAAATTGAAAATCAGTTGAGTGGTGGAGACCTAAGGGCTGCATGGAGTAGAATTAAGTCCTTAGCATCCATCATTCAGTCCACCCAAATTAGGCATCCTGTTACAGTTGGTGGTGTGAGTAGGAATGAATTGGCAGATGTTTTTAATTCTTTTTTCTCTCATTGGAAAAGGACTGATTTCCTTCATAATATTTCTGTGTTGAAGGAGTCCCTTGTTAATAATTCTATCCTTGTGATTGCTCATGAAACAGTCACATCTTTGTTCAGTAAAGTTAACATGAGAAAGGCCGCTGGTCCGGACTGATCTGTGGGCGCTCAGTGCCGTGTTCACTCAGCTTTTTCACAGGTGTGCTGTTAGCGGTGAGATTACATCCATTTGGAAAAGTGCAACTATAATTCCTGTGGCAAAGTCAAACAAACCGAGGGACTTGAATGATTTTAGACCTGTGGGTCTGACATCCTTGGTGATGAAAACATTTGAATCTTGAAAGAGGAAGTCATCTCCTTAACTGAGGGCAAAACTTTATCCAATACAGTTTGCCTATCAGACTGGGAAAAGTGTGGATGATGCCAAGCTTTTTATTTTGGATGGAGTCTATACGCACCTGGAAAAGCCAAGATCTCATGCCAGACTTTTATTTGCTGACTTTTCGTCAGCTCTTAATAAAATGCAGCCCCATATCTTTGAGGGACTCTCCTCTCATTTTAAATTGCCTGGTCAGGTTTTATTAATGCTCTTAAATTTTTTAACAACTAGAGTTCAGCAGATTTTAATGAATGGTCACATGTCCAAGCCTTTAATGTCCAACACTGGTTCTCCTCAGGGCTGTGTCCTCTCTCCCCTGCTTTTTATTCTGTACACAGACAGCTGCAGGGCGGGTCAGGAAAGCAGGTATCTGGTGAAGTTTTCAGATGATACAGCTCTGCTGTCTCTTCTTCAGGGTTCTGAGTCAGGCCATGCGACACTGTGGATGTTTGTTAAATGATGTGATGACAGCTTCCTTGATCTTAATGTTCAAAATACAAAGGAACTGATAATTGACTTCAGAAGGACTGGCCAGGGGCCTCCACCAGTAGCTAGCATCATCCATGGTGAAGATATAAAAATTGTTGAGTTCTTCAAGTACCTTGGAACTGTGTTTGACTCTGATTGAAAGTTTGTTCAGAACATAGAGTCAATAGTTAAACATGGACAACAAAGGATTTACTTGTTGCAGAAGCTGAACTCTTAGTGTTTCAGAAGGCCTCTTACCTTGTTTTTATTATTCTTTTATTGAAAGTCTTAACATTCTCTTTAATCTAGTGGTTCCATGGATTAGCCTTAAAGGACAGAAACTGCCTGAACCAGATCGTAAAAGTCTGCTCCAAGATTATTGGAGTCCAGCTGAGGGACCTGAGCTCTGTCTGGAGAAACCGTGTGGTCCAGAAAGCCAGAGGAATCATTGATCAGCCTGGACTCATTTTCTCTCATGCCCTCAGGGCAGCGCTGTTATGCACCCCCAAGGAAAATGAACAGATACTGTAATTAATTTATTCCTTCAGCCATGAGGCTGTTAAATGCTGGGAAGTAGGTCAAGGCTGATTATGGCCTGCACTGAAATTGGAGTCTGAAGGGTGTTTTACAGTCAAGTTATTTTATCATTATTGCTGATCTGTGGGTAATGATGGGGGAGGGCAATTGTTGGTAGGCTGTTATGGAAAGTCTTGTATGTATTTTGTTTGTTCCTTATTATTCAAACGGTTCAATAAGGTGGGTAACTGTGAACTGAACTGCCCCTCGGGGATGAAAAAAGTTGTCTGATTCTGATCCTCAAATTAAAGATGAAGGTCTATAGCCTAAGCACATACAATTTGATTTTTAATTCACTGTGGTGGTGCACAAAAAGGAAAAAAAATACAAAAATTTTGTTATGTCCTAGTACTTATGTATCCGACTGTAAACCCACAAATAAATAAATGATAAAGATACAGACATAAGACGGGTAACCTCAAATGTCATCATAGGGCCTCAGTGTTACAGAAGTAAGTCTTATAGTTGTGGTTGAAGGTTTACATACACTCATCATGAGTATGAATGTCATGCTAATTTTGTAGTTTTATTGTTATTGTTTTATTGACAGTTTTTTGTTTTTAACCAGGGTGGAATGACTGCACAGCATTAATGACTTCATAAAACAGATGTGCATGACAGCATTCACTGGACTGACCAACATTCAGAACAATGGGAAAATCCAAGTAACTCAGTAAAGATCTAAGGAGAATGAAGTAGGGAGGTGCTAGTCCGTGAATAATTTTATGAGTTAATAACAGAACCTTAAAATCCAATCTAACAGAGACAGGAGACTAGTGAAGAGATGCCAAAATAGGAGTAATGTGGGTGAAATATTTGCTTACTGTCAAGATTCTGGCAGCAACATTTTGAACCAATTGGAGATACCTAATACTGGACTATGGTAAACAAGAAAAAAGAACATTGCAGTAGTCCAATCTAGAAGAGACAAATGCATGGATCAGGGTCTCTGCATCAGCCATAGACAGGATGGGACGAATCTTTGCTGTGTTTCGCAGGTGGAAGAAAGCAGTCCCAGTAATATCTCTAATGTGTAGGTCAAAGGACAGTGCTGCATCAAAAATCACCCCAGGGTTCCTCACTTTGTTAATGTGAAAGATGTATGATATGCAAGCCTAGGCTAAGTGTTAGATGGTCAAACTGATGCAGATGTCTCGTTGGACCAAAAAACAACCCCCCCCCCCCCCAAAAAAAAACAAAAAAAAACAAAAAAAAAAAAACACAAGTTCAGTTGTATTCGAGTTTAAAAGGAAGAAATTGCTGGATATTCAGCTTTTCACTGACACAAGCAATCCTCTAAGTACTTCATGTGTACGAGATTACCAGCAGTTATCGGCATGTATAACTGGGTGTCATCAGCATAGCAATGAAAAGTAATCCCAAAATGCCACAGTATGTACCCAAGGGATACTATATAAAGGGAGAAAAGCAGGGGGCCTCAGATGGACCCCTGTGGAACCCCATATTTCATGTCAACAAGGCTAGAGGTAGTGTTGTTGTACAAGACACAATGAGAGTGACTGGTTAGGTACGACGTCAACCATGAAGGACATTCCCAGTAACCCCAAAATGATTCTCCAGCATATCAAGTACAATACGATGATCCACCTTATCAAATGCAGTACTAAGATCTAACAGCACTGGAACCGTAGTAGTGTCTGAAATCCACTGCGAGCAGAATATCATTTCCCACTTTAGTGAGAAATGTCTCTGTGGAATGACAGATTCTAAATGCAGACTGCAGTGGCTCAAACAGATTTTTCTCAGTATAAGGTAGTCCACAAGCTGGTGTGAAGCAACCACTTTTTCCAGAATTTTAGAACAAAAAGATAGGTTTCATATCGGCCTATAGTTTTTCAATACACAACAGTCAAGATTAGATTTCTTAAGCAATGGTTTCATTACTGTGGATTTGAAACACTTAGCAACAGATCCCAAGGTTAGTGACAGGTTAATAACTTCCAACACAGGTGGCCCAAGAGTGGTCAGTTTTGTTGGTATAGGGTCCAACAGACAAGTTGTGCTTTTTTTCCAGATGTTACAAGTTTCGTCAGCATGCCCAGTGAAATAACGTCAAATATAGGTAATGAATCAGTGATGGCACACACCTCAGTAACGGTGTAGTGGCCGGACTAAGTCATGCTGGGATATGTTTAACGCAATATCATCTATTTTCTTTTCAAAGTAATTTAAAATGTCTTGGGCTGTAAAAGGAGAGCGACTTACAGGTGGGTGTCCATGAATAAGTGTTACCTCTGTGTCGAACAGGAACTTTGAATTCTACTTGCTTTTGTTGATCAAATCAGAATAATAGGCCCACTTTGTAGCCAGTAGTGCATGCTTATAGTCTAGAATAGCATCACTCCATCAGGCGAGGTGGAATACGTCTAGTTTTGAACAATGCCATTTTTGTTCTAGACCTCTAGACCTATGCTTGAGGCCATTGAACCAGGCGAATGTGTTTTGTTTTGTTTTTTTGGGGGGGGGGGGGGTGTTAATGTAGGTGGATCAATCATGTCGAGTGTGGTTATGAGCACTGAGTTTAAGTTGTCCACAAGACAATCTACCGAATGGTCATTTTCCGAAAGTGACATTAAGATATTAGGCAACATGGCTCCAAGTTTTGACAAAGTTTTTTAATTCGGCACACAAAATATTCAAACAGAAAAAAATGAACAATTCCACAAACACAGACAAAACTAGTGAGTCCGAAAGGGTGTGGGCTGAAGCAAAGCTTATTAGCGCCCACCCCTGCTCGTACAAGTCCAACAATTCTAATCAGTCATATTTACATAAATATAAATTCACTACTACATGTCGACACACAGACATACACATCAATATACTATTCACTTATAATTATATTTATATAGTACCAGATCATAAGAAAGTCAAATCAAGGCACTTTATGCCAGTAAGGACTAACCTTACCAACCTTATCAATTGTAGTTGAAGAGTTAATGTGTCACTGCAATGATAAATAAGGTTCTCGTTCCAGTAAACAAGGCAATGACATGAAAATTAATAAGTGAGTGATCTGAGACCACTGAAGCGAGGCACAATGCCAATATTTGTGAATGCAATACCATGAACGAGGACCAAATCCAGGGTATTTCCACGAATGTGTGTTGAACCCTGAATGCATTGCTGGACTCCTAATACAGTGGGGGAAATAAGTATTTGATCCTATTGTGCACGTTTTCCCACCTACAAAGAATGGAAAGTTCTGTAAGTTTTATCGTATGTACACTTCAACTGTAATCTACAAAAAACATTCAGAAAATCACATTGTATGATTTTTAAATACAACCCCAATTGCAATGAAGTTGGGATGTTGTGTAAAATGTAAATGAAAACAGAATACAATGATTTGCAAATCCTTTTCAACCTATATTCAATTGAATAGACTACAAAGACAAGATATTTAATGTTCAAACTGATAAAATGTATTGTTTTTGTGCAAATATTTGCTCATTTTGAAATGGATGCCTGCAACACGTTTCAAAAAAGTTGGGACGGGGCAACAGAAGACTGGGAAAGTTGATGAATGCTCAAAGAACACCTAACTGGAAACAGGTGAGTGTCATGATTGGGTATAAAAGGAGCATCTCCAAAAGGCTCAGCCCTTCACAAGCAAAGATGGGGCAAGGATCACCACTTTGTGAACAACTGTGTGAAAAAATTAGTCCAACAGTTTAAGAACAATGTTTCTCAATGTTCAATTGCAAGGAATTTAGGGATTCCATCATCTACAGTCCATAATATAATCAGAAGGCTCAGAGAATCTGTTGAACTTTCTACACATAAGCGCAAGGCCGAAAACCAACATTGAATCCCTGTGACCCTCGATCCCTCAGGCGGCACTACATTAAAAACCGACATCACTGTGTAAAGGATCTTACCGCGTGGGCTTAGGAACACTTCAGAACCAGGTGAATGTGGTTTTTTTTTTGGGGGGGGGGGGGGGTGTTAATGTAGGTGGATCAATCATGTCGAGTGTGGTTATGAGCACTGAGTTTAAGTTGTCCACAAGACAATCTACAGAATGGTCATTTTCCGAAAGTGACATTAAGATATTAGGCAACATGGCTCCAAGTTCAATTGTACTTGAAGAGTTAATGTGTCACTGCGATGATAAATAAGGTTCTTGTTCCAGTAAACAAGGCAATGACACGAAAATTAATAAGTGAGTGATCTGAGACCACTTGAAGGGAGGCACAATGTCAATATTTGTGAAAGCAATACCATGAATGAGGACCAAATCCATGTGTGTTGAACCCTGAATGCATTGCTGGAATCCTAATACAGTGGGGGGAATAAGTATTTGATCCGATTTTGTACAAGTGCAAGTTAAATCTCTACCATGCAAAGCAAAAGCTATACATCAACAACATCCAGAAACGTTGCCGTCTTCTCTGGGCCTGAGCTCATTTGAAATGGACAGACGCAAAGTGGAAAAGTGTGTTGGGGTCTGATGAGTCCACATTTCAAATTGTTTTTGGAAATCGTGGACGTTGGGTCCTCTGGACAAAAGAGGAAAACGACCATCCTGCTTGTTACCAGTGCAAAGTTTAAAAGCCAGCATCTGTGATGATATGGGGGGGTGTAAGTGCCCACGGCATGGGCAACTTATACATCTGTGATGACACCATCAATTCTGAAAGGGACATCCAAGTTTTGGAGCAACACATGCTGCCATCCAAGCAACGTCTTTTTCAGGGATGTCACTGCTTATTTCAACAAGACAATGCCAAGCCACATTCGGCATGTGTTACAGTAATAAAGAGTGCAGGTACTAGACCGGTCTGACTGCAGTCCAGACCTGTCGCTCATCGCAAATGTGTGGCGCATTATGAAGCGCAAAATACGACAAGGAGACCCCAAACTGTTGAACAACTGAAGTCGTACATCAAGCAAGAATGGGAAAGGATTCCACCTACAAAGCTTCAACAATTAGTGTCCTCAGTTCCCAAATGCTCATTGAGTGTTGTTAGAAGGAAATGTGATGTAACACAGTGGTAAACATACCACTGTCCCAGCTTTTTTGAAAAGTGTTTCAGGCATCCATTTCAAAATGAGCAAATATTTGCACAAAAACAAAGTCTATCAGTTTGAACATTAAATATCTTGTCTTTGTGGTGTATTCAATTGGATATAGGTTGAAGAGGATTTGCAAATCATTGTATTCTGTTTTTAATTTACATTTTTCACAACGTCCCAACTTCATTGGAATTGGGGTTGTAATTAATTTGCATTTTATTGCATGAAATAAGTATTTGATCCACTAGAAAAACAAACTTTAATATTTGGTACAGACACCTTTGTTTGCAAATACAGAGGTCAGACATTTCCTGTAGTTCTTGACCAAGTTTGCACACTGCAGCCTCCAAAGATTTTCTATTGAGTTCAGGTCTGGAGACTGGCTCGGCCACTCCAGGACCTTGAAATGCTTCTCACGGAGCCCCTCCTTAGTTACCCTGGCTGTGTGTTTGGGGTCATCGTCATGCTGGAAGATTCAGCCACGACCCATCTTCAATGCTCTTATTTTTCAGAATTTTATTTTAGATTCTGTCTCTCACAGTTGAAGTGTAAGTATGCTAAAAATTGCATACCTCTCCATTGTTTGTGGGTGGGAAAACCTGCAAAATTGACAGTGGATCAAATACTTATTTTACCTACTGTACATCTATAACACCCATGAATGATTTGCAGAGGGAATATGAATGTTGAAGCCACATAAGATAAACACATCAAATTCATCTAAGAAACCAGAATATGGGCCCGGGGGCGATATATGGTGACAAAATGATTGATTTGATTTTTATTCTTCTGACCTTGGCTATACATAGCATCCCAGGCAGAGCAGAGAGTCAGATTATTAAATGAATTATATTTTAGACACCCAACAGCTAGCAAGCTACATCCAGATTTATGAATTAGAGCAGTGATTCTCAACCGGGGTGCCGCGGCACCCTAGGGTGCCGTGATCGATCGTCGGGGGTGCCGTGGGTATTTTTCATATTCGCGATTATTTTTCATATTCGCGATTACCGTGAATTATTTATTTTATCCATAAAGCATAAAACGACTCAGAATCTGATGTCAAACATGCTGCAGCCTCGCTCTCGTCTTAAGGCGGGACAATAACAAGGAGGCTGACGACCGATTAAAACAGTGTCGTCTCCTTCAAAAGCCGTCTAAAATGCGGAGCTGTCGGTGTGTGTGTCTGTGCTTGTGTGCGCGCGCGCGGAGTTTGCAGGCTGCAGACTGCGAGGGAGGGGGGTGGCTGGGTGATTCCTGAATGCAGGCGCGACACGTTCAGTGCGCAGCGAGCACGGAGCAGAGAGAGGATTTTAACCCGAGTAAACAAAACCAAAACATGAAGCTGCCTTTACTTCTCTCTGAACTTTCTCTAAAGGTGTGATTCTGCCGTTACCGTCCTGTTCACACCATGTGCGCGTCGTATGCTGAATCTATGAGATCATGAGATGAAATAAACGGCCAAATATCTTTAAAAACATATTTAAAAAATGAAAAGATATGAATGAACTGAGCCACAAAAACAAAAACAAAAAAAACAATGTTCAGACGCAGAGATCACAAAAAGCAGGTGAGAACTCTGAACTTTAACAGCTGTTATTTTCCAAAGGTACGAGTATTTATTTGTTCAGTCTTGAGCTTAATGTAGTGTTTAAGCACAAAACGTGACTGATGAGGAGAAACAATTTCAGAAATGCAACAGAAACAACCACAATTCAGAAAAAGTTGGGACTGTATGTTAAATGAAGATAAAAATAAAAATGTTGCACTATTCCCAGTTTCTCCACTCACAGAAGCCAACTGTTCTTCCAGAGTTGTGTAATTATACTACAATAGTAGAATATAAAGAAGGGAGAAAAAGAAAAAAAAAATAGACAATATATTCGTCAATTGCAATTATTTGTCTGACAATTAATCATCTCCAGAAATTTCTAATCGTGACAGCCCTACTTGAGATCAGAGCGCAAAATGCTTGGGGATTTTCGAAATGCGGTGTTTTCTGTATCGATTTTCTATTGCGATAATTGGTTTTGCGCAAAACCAGAGGTAATAGCATTATAATATAACACTGAATTAGAGCAACACCCTGCCTTGCTTTGTATAACAAACAGTGTTGCCAGTTACTTTGAGTTACATTTTAAATTACTTTACACATTTACTTCATTAGTAGCTTTATGCAGTTACTTTATTAGCAGCTGCCGGCACCTTGTAATTAATATGTAACTAATAAGGTAACAACTAATCTAACTTGTTTACTCTTAGCCCCTTAATGCCTATTGTCGCATATATGCTACAATATTTGACTCAAATATGCAACATACCAAATTGACCAGTATGCCTGTTGTTGCAAATTTGCAACATACCAGTATTATTAGTATAACAACATACATTATTACCAAAATTACTATTTATTTTTTGTGCAAAAGGGAAATGAATAATCTCAATATTATTTACCATCTACTTAAAGGCAAAAACACACACAGAACATTTTTTTATATACAGCTATATAAATTCAGGTGTTAAGGGGTTAAGATTGAGTAATCAGCAAAGTAATCAGCAAAGTCATTAATAGCTACTTTTCTGATGACTCAATCTTGAAAATAACCAAGTTAGATTACTAGTTACTTTATTAGCTCCATTTACCAGCTGCTGACAAGTTGTCCGCAGCGGCTCATGAAGTAACTGTAAAAACTAAATAATAAAGTAACTTTTCAAAGTTACTGTGGCAACACTGATCATGAGGGACGTGACTAAATGTGTACATCAGTGGGCAGGCTTCATATATCCTCCTGACTCCCATATATATATATATATATATATATATATATATATATATATATGTGTGTGTGTGTGTGTACTGGTAGTAAGGAGGTTAAGGGGAGGTCAGCAGTAGGTTTAAGCCAGGTTTCGCATAAACCAATCACAACTAAGTGGTGTTTCATAATTAGATCATTTATCAACAGTGATTTTGAGGACAGTGACTTTATGTTAATGAGACCCGAACTAAGGACCTCACTGTGGTTGACATATGGACTACTGCGATTTGGGGGTGGTCCCAGAGAAATATACAGTGAGACAAATAAGTGTTTGATCCACTGTCTAGTTTGCACATTTTCCAACCCACAAAAAAATGGAGATGTAATTTTTTTTTTTTCATCATAGCTACACTTCCACTGTGAAACAGAATATTAAAAAAAGAGAAAATCACATTGTATGATTTTTTTTTAATTATTAATTTGCATTTTGTTGCATGAAATAAGTATTTGATACAATAGAAAATACAGATCCATACAGATCTTTCAGGTTTGGAGTTTCAGTTCCCTCCAAAGATTATCTATTGAGTTCAGGTCTGGAGACTGGCTCGGCCACTCCAGGACCTTAAAATACTTCTTATGGTGCCACTCCTTAGTTTCCCTGGCTGTATGTTTCGGGTCATTGTCATGCCGGGAGACCCAGCCACGACCCATCTTCAATGCTCTTATTGAGGGTAGGAGGTTGTTTGCCAAAATCTTGTAATACATGACCCCATCAATCCTCCCTTCAATACGGTGAAGTCGTCCTGTCCCCTTTGCAGAAAAGCCCCCCCCCCAAAAAAAGATGTTTCCACCCCCATGGTTCACAACTGGGACAGTGTTCTTGGGGTTGTTCTCATCCTCCAAACATGGCAAGTGGAGTTGATACCAAAAAGTTCTATTTTGGTCTCATCTGACCACATAACCTTCTCCCATGCCTCCACTGGATCATCCAGCTGGTCACTGGCAAACTTCAAACGGGCCTGGACATGTGCTGGCTTAAGCAGGGGGACCTTGCGTGCACTGCGGAATTTTAATCCATGATGGCGTAGTGTGTTGCTAAGGGCCCTGTCCCACTGGCGTTTAGGAGGATTTGTGCATGAAATGAGGAGACAAAAGCTGAGCGTCCGCAACAAAGGTGGGCGGAAATGACAAATGTCCCGGGGTGGATCAGCGAATACATGAGGAAGAAAAGCGGATATAACAGGGAACAGAAGCGAAGGCGACTGCAGAGGCACCCCCAAGAGGGGCACAGTGGGCGTGATGCACTCGCTCCATCCGTGTCCACTCTGTCTGCATGTGCGACTGTGATGTGGCCGTGCTGGGCACGCGTCATCTGTTTTGCACGCTGTCCCGGTCCGCCGCCAAGCTGCGCCAACCCGTTGGTTGCGGATATCAGCGGATGACAGGGGATATGCGGCGAGTTGGTTGTGTATGTGCTGTGTATGTCTTCAGTATGTGTTCAGGCAGTGATGCGGATCTCATCCGCAGCAGGATTTTTGAGCCGCTCAAAAATCCTGGCTGCGGACATGCGCGCCTCTGCGGATGATCACGGACATGTTCGGATGGTGGCCAACTCATACAGGAATATTACACAGTTATTGCGGTTGTTTGGTGGATGTGGGCCACTTTTGTGCGCATTCCATCCGCAAATCCTCCTAAACGCCAGTGGGACAGGGCCCTAATGTAATCTCTGCGACTATGGTCCCAGCTCCTCCCGTTGTTTCTGCACTTTCTCAGAATCATCCTTACCCCATGAGGCGAGAGCTTGCATGGAGCCCCAGGCCGAGGAAGATTGACAGACATCTTGTGTTTCTTCCATTTTCTAATAATTACGCAACAGTTGTTGCCTTCTCATCAAGCTGCTTGCCTGCTGTCCTGTAACCCATCCCAGCCTTGTGCAGGTGTACATTTTTGTCCCTCGTGTCCTTAGACAGCTCTTTGATCTTGGCCATGGTGGATAGGTTGGAGTGTGTAGACAGGTGTCTTTTATACAGGTAACGAGTTCAAACAGGTGCCATTAATACTAACAGGCCTGTGAGAGTTCTTGTATAATTTCTTGCTGGTTGGTAGGTGATCAAATACTTATTTCATGCAATAAAATGCACATTATCCATCCATCCATCCATTTTCTTCCGCTTTATCCGGAGTCAGGTCATGGGGGCAGCAGCTCAAGCAAAGCCGCCCAGACCTCCCGATCCACACACCCCTCCCCGGCTCCTCCGGGGGAACCCCGAGGCGTTCCCAAGCCAGCCGAGTAATCCCTCCAGCGTGTCCTGGGTCTTCCCCGGGACCTCCTCCCGATGGGACGTGCCCGGAACACCTCTCCAATGAGGCATCCAGGGGGCATCCGGAAAAGATGCCCGAGCCACCTCAACTGGCTTCTTTCGATGTGGAGGAGCAGCGGCTCAACTCCGAGCTCCTCCCGAGTGACCGAGCTCCTCACCCTATCTCTAAGGGGGCGCCCAGCCACCCTGCAGAGTAAACTCATCTCGGCCGCTTGTACTCGCGATCTCGTTCTTTCGATAATGAGCCAAATCTCATGACCATAGGTGAGGATCGGAACGTAGATCGATCGGTAAATCGAGAGCTTTGCCCCCCTACTCAGCTCTCTCTTCACCACGACGGTCTGATACAGCAACCGCATCACTGCAGATGCTGCACCGATCCGTCTGTCGATCTCACACTTCATCCGTCCCTCACTCGTGAGCAAGACCCTGAGATACTTAAACTCCTCCACCTGAGGCAAGGACACTCCACCGACCTGAAGAGGGCAAAGCACCTTTTTCCGGTCGAGAAAATGCACATTAATTATTTTAAAATCATACAATGTGATTTTCTGAATTTCCTGTTTTTTTAGATTCTGTCTCTGACAGTTGGAGTGTGTCCACAATAAAAAAATTTCCAACTCCTCCATTCTTTGTAGGTGGGAAAATTTGCAAAAATCAACAGTGGATCAAATGATTTGACTTACTAAAATTCTTAAAATTGCCTAAAATTAGGTTTCGGTTTATGAAGGCAGCAGACTTGGAACACTTGATGTTGCAGGAACAGCCAGTGGGGCATTTACAATTTTACCGTTTTCCAATGTATTTCAGAATTTCAGACTCACCTTTATTGTCACTGCACAGTAAACCAGCACGACAAAATTTGCTTGTGCATCCTCAAAAAACAATGCCTGCACTCACACATAACTTACCCACACACATTCTCATATGCACAAGCACCTGCGCACACACATACCTCAATAAATATTAACATCAGATTTTTTGGGGGGGGAGGGGGGGGGGTGAGACACCTCTACATTATATCTTGTAATGGGAACTAAGTTTGCAAAACATATCCCTCTAAGTTCTTTATGAGTGGAAACAGGCCACAGTCTCAAGTTGAAGAATTTCCCTTCATGCCACATAAACTGCACTATCACCATCGTGGATTTTCTGCGCTAATTTCCCCACTAAGCTAATGGATTCCATGTCCACATAAATTGTAGGCCCTGCAGGTTCTCTAATCACCTGCTCCATGGTCTGCTGTAGAATCCTAATGTTACCCTCCTGTAGAATTCTATGTTCACAGAGTAGATGGTGGCACCTTTTCCAATAGGGTAAAGGCCGTCCGGCAACAGCAAGCCATGACTACTCCAGAAAGACAGCCAGTTATCAATGGAAATAAAGCCTTGCGGTCTACAAAATTGCGCCAGCCACCTATTTAGTGACATCAGCCTGCTAAACGCCTCATAATTCTCCTGAGAGTGGAGGGGGGCGAGATACTATTAATTGATGCCGATATCTTTCTGGCGAGGTCAAAAGTCCTCTCTATGTCCATTTTTATGAGTTCTGAGTGTCTCATCCTAACATCATTGGGGCCGACATGAATAACTATGTGGCTATAGTGTTGTGTTCCTTTAGCTGACTATTCTTGTGCAACATCAACACACTAAGATGAAAGGAAATGTCGGGTGGTCTGGCCTCAGGAATACATTTAATGTCAGCTGGCGTCTGTAATCTAACTTTGCGGATGATAGAATCCCCTATCATTAATGCACAGAGTTTCGGCCTGCAGATGGGGGTAGAAGTCACCCGTGGGTTTGGAGGGCTATCAACAGGCATGTCCGAGGCTGTGAAACAGTTCACAGTTGACAGGTAGCAGAACAGGTAGCAGAAATAAGAGGAACAATTACAACCTTGTATTACTTAGAAGAGCGCCGCCCAGTCCAGTTACCAACGATGCAGTCCATCCGGGAAAATGTTGCCAGCACCCAGTTGCCAGATGGTACTGAAGCAGGAGGACTACCTACAAATTCTTTAACGTCACCTCAAATCATCAGCTTGATAGTTGAAACATGGTCATAAATGGGTGTTCCAACAGAACAATAATCCTGAACACACGACAGCTGTAGGTTGGCTAAAATAGGCTAAATTTAAGCTTTTGGAAAGGCCTTCCCAAAGCCCCGACCTCAGCCCGTTGAAAATTTGTGGACTATGCTTAAAATCTGGGATAGTGCCAGGAAATCAACCAATTTAAATGAACTCTCTCAATTATGCCAAGATAAGTAGTCAAATATCCAACCAGAATTATGCCTGAAGCTTACTGATGGCGACCAAAAGCATCTGGTCGAGGTGAAGCCTGCAAATGGACATATAACCAAATATTCATGGATACGTATGTATATATTGAGGAATTCTGTACAATCACTCCACACTGCAAAAGAATAGTTCAAAATTAAAAGGCCCAAAATACCACAACATAAATATGAATGATAAGTGTATGCAAACCTCCGACCACAACTGTATGTAGACCCTGAGGCCCAATGGTGCAGGTGCTCATCTCCAGATTCCCTAGAGTCAAAAGTGGATGAGAGATTATGACTCCCCCTGGATGGGATGCCAGTTCGACACAGGTCACTTTCCCAGCTTATGCTGGCACCCATTTAGAGTTGGATGGACTGAGACAATGTAGCTTAAGTGTAAACTATACAGGAACATGTAGCATAAATAAAGTGTAGCACTTACTTTGGCATCCTAAATACGGTTCAGCATAAAATAAAGAAAGACACTGCATCAGAACAGTGAAAAAAGAGAACACATCCCATTTCAACATTGTGACAGCTTAAATGATATTCCATTTTTAAAACAGTAACATTTGACATTCACAAATGATAGATTTTTACAGACTTAATACTTAAATCCTTGTCACCTGTTATGTGGGGTAAACACTTTTTCTACAAATGAGGAGCTGTTTCTATTGCATTTTGAAATAAAGCATTTGCTCTTCAGAAAAAACAAAAATCCTCAAACTTAAGATATTCTCAATGTAACATTATGTTAGCCATGAACATAAAACCAGGAGCTGATCAGTCATATCAAAGAGACATTTGTTGACAAATAATTTATTATCTATTTTATACATTGAACACAATGTCAGAATTGAACAATCACTAAGTGTTTCATCTTTATTCATAACTAAATAAATTATTTATTTTATACATTGAACACAATGTCAGAATTGAACAATCACTAATAATATAAACATTTTAAGTGTTTCATCTTTATTCATAACTAAATAAATTACAATAGTTTCATGTCTATTTCATTATATAAAGTCCAGTGACAAAACCTACAGATTTTATTCCTACTGTATTGGCCCAAACACAAGACAGCCCTGATAATAAGACAAACTCACGTTTTCAAGATGGTTTTGGAAAAATAATTTCAGTCTAAATTTTTTTATTTTTAAAGATTTGAAAAAAAAATGTTAATGAAAGCACAACTGAATACAACAAAAGTGGTGCAAACTGGTGTACCTTACTTAGCTCCTCAGATCATCACGTCAATCTATAAGCTAAATCAGTGTTATCCACACACATGCGCTCTGGAGCAGGTTTTCATCCACAATGTTTTTGCACAATGCTATATTCATCTTTCCCTCAATCCTGACTAGTCTCAAACTTCCTGCCGCTGAAAATCATCCCTACAGCATGATGCTGCCACCACTATGCTTCACTGTAAGGATGGTGACTGGTTACCTCAAAACATGACGCCAGGCATTCACACCAAAGAGTTCAATCTTTGTCTCATTAGATCAGAGAGTTTTGTTTCTCATGGTCTGAGAGTCCTTCAGGTGCCTTTTGGCAAACTCCAGGTGGGCTGCCACGTGCTTTTTACCTAGTGGCTTCCATCTGGCCACTCTACCATACAGGCTTGACTGCTGATGGTTGTCAATTTTGAGCTTCATGGCAAAGGCTGCGAATACTTATGTACATGTGATGTCTTATGTTGTTTTAAAAATATTTAATAAATTTGCAAAAATCTTTAAAGAAAAAAAAAAGCCTGCAACAACAACAAAACAATATCATTATGGGGTATTGTGTGTAGAATATTGAGGGAAAAAAATTAATTTCATCCATTTTGGAATAAGGCTGTAACATAAAATGTGGAAAGGGTGAAGCGCTGTGAATACTTTTGGGTTGCACTGTAAGATACAGATAAGCTTTATATTTAAAAAAAAACCTAGAAATGGACCGGTCTCAGTCTCTGTACCCTGTGTGTTGCATGGACATGCAGGTTTTACTCATCTTTCAGTTTAAGATACTCGTTAATATGCACATACATGAAAGAGGGCTATTTGCTTGTTGCCGATGACTCGTTTTCCCACCCATCTGACAGCTGTAACAGATCGTGAATTGTCCTCTGACAGCTGCCAACTGCAAAAGCTCAGTAAAGACTTACAGTGTTTCTTAACAACCTCCCATTTTGTCTTCTTTTGTTAGTATTACAGGGGCATTTTGTAGTGCGAGTGCATAAGGTAGAGCCATAAGCTCTTTCTTCTGCTTCCTATCTATTTTGTAGCCCCATTCCACCCCCCCAATTCTTTCAAAACATAAATTTTTCCAGTGCTCAAAATTTTCAATATTTACATTGTGGTCTTCCTTTATCATGTGTTTTGGGTAATCATGAACTCTGACCCGGCACAGCATCCACCAAGTGTACCGAGATACTGAATTCGCCAATTCCCCACAAGGTGAACTTTCTGTGCATGCTGGACTTTTTAGTTGGGAATATCCCAAAATACTCCTTAAAGATTCCTGTGAAGGAATGAGGAAAGCAACTATGGAAATTTTCAAACATATAAATTAGATAAATAAATCTAAGTTTTGATGGGCAGAGACACAATCTTAATACAAAAGGGTTAACACACCCAACTGTCACAGGATGCTAACAAAGAGTTGTGACATATCGCACATGAAGTCTGCAGCTGCTGCACTCTGTTCTGAACACGACAGAAACTAGTATCAACAACGCACAATGTGGTGTGATTCAGCTGGTGTCTTTATCAAGTTAAAATCTCTACTGAAGCAGTTTGAGCAGCAAAAATAACTTGGATCTATCTTTGAAATAAAAGGAGAGTTACATATGTAACTACGGTCCTATGAATTCTGGATGGCAGCCAGAGGGCGGTGCTTTAGTGCCTGGATTATTCCATGTGCGCATGCGCAGAGGTTGAGGCTTATACCAACAAAGTCACGCCAGGATGTGTGACCTAGGTGACGTCAGCGACAGTGTATGAGCGTACATTACTCAGCATTCAGTTCTTTTGGAATCTATTGCTTAGACTCCGAGTAACAACCAAAATCTGGCAGTCATCTGGAATTCATAGAACCGTAGTTACCTACGCAACTCTCATTCTATTTCATTCCTCCTGACCGCCAGAGGGCAGTGCTTTGGCACCTAGATGACCTTATACCAACAAGGTCACGAGGAGTGTGCACTTACCAAACCTCAAGTGTGCACTTACCAACCACAGCTGCAGTTTGAGGAGGCCGATAATACAGCTGTCACCACAGGGTGAAGCACAGCTACATTAACTCTGTAGAAGCGGGCAAAAGTACAGGAGGAAGCCCATGTTGCTGCAGTACAGATGTCATTCAGTAGCACACCTCTCAGGGCAGCCCAGGAGGTGGATATGCCTCGACTTGAATGACATTTCACGAGAGGAGGTTGAGAGTCGCTGTTCCTGAAAGCTTGTAATATAGCATTAACAACCCACTGTGACAGTCTTTGCTTGGACAAGGTGCATCAGTTTGGCAAAACGCAGCTGTATATGTATGTAATGTGTAAGTGCACGAACAGGGACAACAGACTAGAATTAGCTTCTGGAGTAGATTGTGGGGTAAAGACAGCAAAGGTACCCAGATGGTTAGCATTGAAGGGTAAAACCGTCTTTGGTAAAAAGGAGGGGTTTGGCCATAGAGTAACCTCTGACCCATCAGAATTCCAGCCCATGCAGTTGTCAGCAACTGCATGGGCTGGAGCTCGCCAATGCGCTATGCGGATGAAATAGCAAGGAGGAATGCAGTCTTAATTGAGAACCAGCTGAGGTCACTGGCACCCAGTGGCTCAAACGGTGAAGAGCATAAACCCTCAAGAACCAATGGAAGATCCCAGGATGGCACACGTGCAATCCTCGGAAGCCGAAGGTGAAAAGCACCTCTTAAAAAGCGACATATCAGGGGTGCGATCCTATTGATCAACCATCTATCATAATGTGGTGAGCAGAGACAGCAGTAACATAAACTTTAGTTGTAGAGACAGATAGACTGCTGTCAAACAATGATTGAAGATAGCTCAGCAGCACTGGTACAGTACAATATTCAGGGTCCACACCTTGCTTACTGCACCAACGGGTAAAAAGCTTCCATCTATTGCTGTATAATTTCCTAGTGGAGGGCGCACAGGCATTCAGTATAGTCTGCACGATAGCTTGATAACAAGAGTTCAGCATGGAGTCTGTCCCTTCAGGGGCCACACATACAGTTGAAGATGCTATAGGTGAGGACGCCAAATGTTCCCCTCCAACGGCGACAAAAGGTTCCTCCTCTGTGGGAGAGGCTCTCTGCTGAGGAGCATCAGAATCATGGGGAATCATGTCCTGCCCGGCCAGTACGGGGCTATGAGCAACACTGTGTGACCGGCCATGCATATTCTGTGTAGCATCAGTGTGATCAATGGAAGAGGAGGAAATGCATATAGTAGACAGGCTGACCAAGGGTGACCCAGAGACAATCACAGGCGACAGTGTGCTGTGGTGTTCAAGGCAAACAGATAGACTTCCACCTTGCCAAACCTGTCCCAGATCTGTAGAACTACATCTGGGTTGAGGCGCCACTCACCCAGTATCGGTTTCTGACGTGAGAGAAAATCCACAGCATAGTTCTGCATGCCCGGCAGATGCACAGCCCTGAGACTCAACATGAGAAACAAAGGCCACTGGAGAGGTTCCTGGGCTTCTCTCAGGGAATGAACAGACCTGGTGCCTTCTTGATGTTTTATATGGTACACTAGCAATGTGTTCCCTTACCAAACAAGCACATCTCCCCTCTAGGGCAGGAGAGGAATAGCTCATGGCTAGATGGACAGCACACAGGTCTAGTAAATTGATGTGCTGGAGCCTCTCCTGAGGGCCCCAGACACCCCTGATCATTCTGTGGTTCCACACTCCACCCCAGTCGGAAAGTGAGGCATCTGTTAGAATGACCTCCTGGTGGAAGAGTACAAAGGCCAGAGGAACACCACGTGTTAGGAACTCCCTTTCCCCCCAGGGACAGATGTCAGACAGACTGAGCTGTCCTGTGTTAATGCAGCATGGGGTTGAGGCCCAGGCTGTTGAGTCAAATTTGTAAGGAGCGCAAGGACTAGAGTCCCACAGGCATGACTGCTGACACTGCTGTCAGTTTCCCCATGAGCTGGAAGAGCAGACTGTAAGTCAGTCTGGCATTCCTGCAAACATGACAGACCAGAGTGAGAATGTCGTCCACCCTTCTTGGGGATGGGTGAGCAGTCATTGCCAGTGAGTCTTGTGCCATGCCAATAAATACCACCTGTTGGCATGGGGTCAAGGAGCTCTTTGCAAAGATCATAATGAGCCCTAGCTGTGACATGTTGCAGTAGGGTGCGAGTGTCATCAAGTTATTGCTGCTGGCTCTGTGTGCATACAGGCCAATTGTCTAGATACGGAAGAACCCGTATCCAATGAGCCTGCAAGGGAGGGAGTTCTGCTGCCACGAACCTGGTGAAGGTGCGGGGAGTGAGTGAGAGCCCAAAGGGGGAGGACTCTGAACTGGTATGTCTGTCCCTTTAAGGCAAACCGGAGGAATTGCCTCTGGTGAACTGACACTGGGATGTGAAAATAGGCATCCTTCAGGTCGACACTGGTAAACCAGTCCCCCAGCCAAATTACCTGGAAAAGCAGCACTTTCACATATTGATTTAAATTCCTGAGGTCGAGGATGGGGTGAAAGACACCATCCTTTTTTGGAACTACAAAATAAGTTGAATAAAACCCCCTTAGGCGATCTGAACCGTGGACCCGCTCTATGGCTCTTTTCTTCAGGAGCTCGAGAATCTCCTGCCGGAGAATGAGAAACTTCTCTGGGTCTGTAACATCTGTGACTTTTTCACCATGAAACTTGGGGAGACAGCGACTGAACTGAATATTGTAGCCCCCGACCAACGTGGAAATCACCTATTGATCCAAGACCAATTCCACTACAAAATAAGTTGAATAAAACCCCCTTAAGCGATCTGAACCGTGGACCCGCTCTATGGCTCTTTTCCTCAGGAGCTCGAGAATCTCCTGCTGGAGAATGAGAAACTTCTCTGGGTCTGTAACATCTGTGACTTTTTCACCATGAAACTTGGGGAGACGGCGACTGAACTGAATATTGTAGCCCCCGACCAACATGGAAATCAGCTATTAATCCGAGACCAATTCCTGCCACCGGTTGAGCTGTGTCTGGGAGAAATTGACTGGTGGCCCTGTACTGGGCGTCAAACCCGACTACTGCGGCCCCATGATGATTTTCAGGGGCGAGCAAGACGGGCCTTCCATCATGGCGGCAATTTCTGTGTGGTCCACCCGTGGGTGGCCGAAAGGTGGACTGCTGGGAGGGCTGACGCGGTACACCCCGATTCCAGGAAGCATGTCTGTTTGCTGGAAGGAAGCCACCTGTGCACTTAGGTTGGCGCCTGCGACTTCACTGTATTTCAGCAAATTGCTGCCGAGATGTGTTCGCCTGAACAGCATGCTCCAGGATCTGCAGGGCCGAAAACCTGACCTGGGATAACAGGCAGTGTGTGTAGTGATCCCCTGCAAGCCTCAGACAGAGGGGACTGGAGCAAACACACCTGGTGCCGGGTTATGGTCAGAGTGGACATCAGTCTGCCAAGCTCCCGTGACATGTAGGTGAAAGCCCGGCGTGAAGCACCACTCAGGCTCTGTGTGTCAGTGTCAGTGCCATTGTCCTGGAGAGTGCAAGGGCAAGGTGAGACAAGGAGTTCCCCAGATGACCAATTCGAGCTGCAGTGTCATAGCTCTTGGTAAGGAGGTTATCAGCGACCTTACATTGAGGTTGTGGGCAACGGGCCTCTGGCCGGGCAGCATCAGCAGGGTCTACAATCAGGCTACTAACAACACTGTGTCCACTGAAGGCATGTGTTCTAAGCCATACTGCGGTGCATCAGACATTGCCCACAGTGCCCTGCAATCCTGTGGCATATGGGTGAAGGATTTAGGGTCAGACCAGCACCTCTTCAATATATGGCAGCGTCAAGACAGTGCAGCATGTCCTACAGCGTGTAGGACATGTGTGTGGGGCATGTCCCACACACAGTGGTGGTAACAAATTAACGCACATTCGTAGGAAAATGAGAGTGACACATCCCGCACACAGTAGCGGAAAACAAGTGAAGCCACAAACGCTCACTCATAGTAAAACAGAATTACTCACAGAGCTGAGGCCACTTCAATCAAACACCTGCAGCAATTGGGTTACTCACCCCCCACAGCAGTAAGCAGAACAGAGTAAAGAACTCATGGTCTTGCAGCCTCTGCAGGGTGTGTATGCGCACGTTTAATGAGGCTCTGATCAACAAGCAATCTGAAAAGTTCAACCTTCTGCTTCCCATGCGAGAGATGAAATAAGAATTGAATGCTGGGTAACGTGCGCTCATATACTGTCTCTGACGTCACCTAGGTCACATCTACTGGCATGACTTTGTTGGTATAAGACTTGACCTCTGCGCAAGCATCCATGGAATAATGTAGGTGCTAAAGCACTGCCCTCTGGTGGTCAGGAGGAATGAAATAGAACTGTGGGAGTAAAAAAAGGAGTTCCACTAGCAGTAGTCAGGAGGAGACCAATCTAATGTCAGAACAGAGTGCAAGGGCTTTTGAGGGAACTGTAATGATAAATAATTGTGTTACTCTGTTATTTGAGAATGTCTCTATGTTGGTTCTTGTGGTGATCTTACTAAAGATATGTCAATAAGTGACTGCAATGTTAAAATGAAGAAGCAACATTTAGCACCGTGAGTGTAAATTGTATCTCACAGACTGACTTTCACCTCTTGTATGGATGTTGTGGAAGGCTGGGGGGGAAAAAAAAAAACAACAACAACAAAATGTAGTTTAAGGGTTACTGTTGTCGCCTGCTATTGGGGATGTATACAATGTGGAAGTCTAGTCTGAGATTATTAGATAATCCTGTGTTTTTCCAATTGTATAAAAAAGAAGCTTGTTTTATATACAGGTCAATCCAGTATTAAGATCACAAACATGACTTATGTTGAGCAATCTTTTTTTTGTGACCAATTTCAACAGATATTCCATGTTAAAATAATTTAAACAATTTAGAAAATTAACTAAAGTTACTGCTGACACATATTAAAAAGGCAATGGGCAGTACACACACACCTTTTGATTTTCATACTGAAAACTAAAAATCTGAGTAACATAAAAATTCAAATGCATATAACTTGAGGTGAGGACATAGAAAACTGAAATGGAAATACACAAGAGACAACAAAATAAAATGAAAGGTGGCTTCTACTGCATTCACCTTCCACACATCATGGCTGATGTGAATTATGTCACAGAAAAACAGGACCACTGAGGAAAACCAAACAGACACTAAAAGTAACACTAATTTGTGCAAAAATGGAAAGTCAGATAATACACCCCAAAAGTACTAGAACAACAAGACAAACTTATTTATTGTTGCTAATCATTGCAAACATTTGGGTTTGAGATCAAGCGATTAATATGAGAAAACAGTTTGGAATGTCAGCTTTTTCTGCCATGTACACTGAAATGTTTTAAATGTCAAAATGTAGCACCTTTTGTATCACACCAACCAATTTTGTGCGTGATCAACAATAATATAATAAAGGTTCATCTTTGTCTCATCAATCCATAAAACCTTTTCCCAAAACAATTATGGGTGAGCGCTGTACGTTTTTTTTTTTTTTTTTGAATGAAGTTTTCTGATTCTTACTGCCGATCAGTGGTTAATATTTTGTGGTGCGGCTTCTATATTTCTGCTCTGCATCATTTCTAATAAATAGTGGACTGTGATACCTTCACCCTCATGGAGGTTGTTATGTCACTATCTGTTCCAGCCTTCTTCTTCCTCTGTAGACATT